>NW_027035398.1:0-10441 GCF_034236695.1 Oncorhynchus nerka | reverse complement strand
CTTAGCGCTGATGAAACCAGGTTAAACAAGGATTTTTAAGCCTTGAGACAAATGAGACATGGATTGTGTATGTGTTGCCATTCAGAGGGTGAATGGGCAAGACTAAAGATTTAAGTGCCTTTGAACGGGGTGTGGTAGTAGGTGCCAGGCGTACCGGTTTGTGTCAAGAACTGCATCGCTGCTGGGTTTTTCACGCTCAACAGTTTCCTGTGTGTATCAAGAATGTTCCACCACCCAAAGGACATCCAGCCAACTGGACACAACTGTGGGAAGCATTGGAGTCAACATGGGAGTCAGCATCCCTGTGGAACGCTTTCGACACCTTGTAGAGTCCGTGGCCTGACGAATTGAGGCTGTTCTGAGGGCGAAAGGGGGGTGCAACTCAATATTAGGAAGGTGTTCTTAATGTTTTGTACACTCAGTGTAGCTGCCTGTTTCAAATTTGTTTTAGGATGCAATTTTTTGTTGTTGATTTTTGTCTCTGTGAATAAGTTGTCTCATGTCCCCATCTACACAAGGCTACTAGGCTACAAGGCTACTAGGCCACTAGCCTACTAGGCCACTAGCCTACTAGGCTACTAGGCTACTAGCCACTAGGCTACTAGGCTACTAGGCCACTAGGCCACTAGCCACTAGGCTACTAGCCACTAGGCCACTAGGCCACTAGGCTACTAGGCCACTAGGCTACTAGGGCTACTAGGCCACTAGGCCACTAGGCTACTAGGCTACTAGCCACTAGGCTACTAGGCTACTAGGCCACTAGGCCACTAGGCTACTAGCCACTAGGCCACTAGGCTACTAGGCTACTACTGCCTTCTTGCTATGCGATACTTCACCCACTACAAAACAGTGTGTACGCACGGTCCAAAGTTTAAAGGAGGATAAACACTTTTTTATAAATGCCAACTTTTGCGTGAAAACTGGCGCACTGGTGTTTTGGGAAATAAGCGTACACACCGTTTTATAAACGAGGACCCCCCCCTGGTGTTTTGGGAAATAAGCGTACACACCGTTTTATAAACGAGGACCCCTGGTGTTTTGGGAAATAAGCATACACACCGTTTTATAAATGAGGACCCCTGGTGTTCTGGGAAATAAGCGTACACACCGTTTTATAAATGAGGACCCCCCTGGTGTTTTGGGAAATAAGCGTACACACCGTTTTATAAATGAGGACCCCTGGTGTTTTGGGAAATAAGCGTACACACCGTTTTATAAATGAGGACCCCCCCCCTGGTGTTTTGGGAAATAAGCGTACACACCGTTTTATAAACGAGGACCCCTGGTGTTTTGGGAAATAAGCGTACACACCGTTTTATAAATGAGGACCCCTGGTGTTTTGGGAAATAAGCGCACACACCGTTTTATAAATGAGGACCCCTGGTGTTTTGGGAAATAAGCGTACACACCGTTTTATAAACGAGGACCCCCTGGTGTTTTGGGAAATAAGCGTACACACCGTTTTATAAACGAGGACCCCCTGGTGTTTTGGGAAATAAGCGTACACACCGTTTTATAAATGAGGACCCCTGGTGTTTTGGGAAATAAGCGATACACCGCTTTATAAACGAGGACCCCCTGGTGTTTTGGGAAATAAGCGTACACACCGTTTTATAAAGGAGGACCCCTGGTGTTTTGGGAAATAAGCGTACACACCGTTTTATAAATGAGGACCCCTGGTGTTTTGGGAAATAAGCGTACACACCGTTTTATAAAGGAGGACCCCTGGTGTTTTGGGAAATAAGCGTACACACCGTTTTATAAATGAGGACCCCTGGTGTTTTGGGAAATAAGCGCACACACCGTTTTATAAATGAGGACCCCTGGTGTTTTGGGAAATAAGCGCATACACCGCTTTATAAACGAGGACCCCTGGTGT
Organism: Oncorhynchus nerka; assembly: GCF_034236695.1. Taxonomy (NCBI): domain Eukaryota; kingdom Metazoa; phylum Chordata; class Actinopteri; order Salmoniformes; family Salmonidae; genus Oncorhynchus; species Oncorhynchus nerka. Next base: position 8,562 of record NW_027035398.1, on the reverse strand, counting down.
TTTGGGAAATAAGCGTACACACCGCTTTATAAATGAGGACCCTGGTGTTTTAAAAGGCGACACACCGCTTTATAAATGAGGACCCTGGTGTTTGGGAAGCGTACACCGCTTTATAAACGAGGACCCCTGGTGTTTTGGGAAATAAGCGTACACACCGTTTTATAAACGAGGACCCCCTGGTGTTTTGGGAAATAAGCGTACACACCGTTTTATAAATGAGGACCCCCCCTGGTGTTTTGGGAAATAAGCGTACACACCGTTTTATAAACGAGGACCCCCCCCTGGTGTTTTGGGAAATAAGCGTACACACCGTTTTATAAACGAGGACTCCTGGTGTTTTGGGAAATAAGCGCATACACCGCTTTTATAAACGAGGACCCCTGGTGTTTTGGGAAATAAGCGCACACACCGTTTATAAACGAGGACCCCTGGTGTTTGGGAAATAAGCGTACACACCGTTTATAAATGAGGACCCCTGGTGTTTTGGAATGCGTACACACCTATAAACGAGACCCTTTGTTTTGGATAAGCGTATTACACCGTTTTATAAATGAGGACCCTGGTGTTTGGGAAAATGTTTATTACCACCGGGTTTTATAAAGATAACTTCTGGTGTTTTACTGCTGCATACACCGCTTATAAACGAGGACCCCTTCTGGTGTTTTGGGAAATAATACACACCGTTTTATAAACGAGGACCCCTGGTGTTTTGTAGGTGTTTGTTACACCGCTTTATAAATGAGACTTCCTGTGTTTTGGGAAACAGTTTACACACTGCTTTATAACGAGGACCCCTGTGCTGGGAAATAAGTTGACACACCGCTTTATAAACTATGACCCCCCTCAAGTTTCTGGGAAATAAGCTGCATACACGTTTTATAAACTTAGACCCCCTGGTGTTTTGGGAAATAAGCGTATACACCGTTTTTTATAAACTAGACCCCCCTGGTGTTTTGGGAAATAAGCGCATACACTGCTTTATAAACTCAGGACCCCTGGTGTTTTGGGAAATAAGCTGTGCATACACCGTTTATAAACGAGGACCCCTGTGTTTTGGGGGAAATAAGCGACACTGCTTTTTATAAACGAGGACCCCTGGTGTTTTAAATGAGCTATTACACCGTTTATAAAGGAGGACCCTGGTGTTTTAGAAATGGAGCTACACACTGTTTTATAAAGGAGGACTCTGAGTGTTTTGGGGCAAGTGTACATACACTGTTTTATAAAGGGGAGGACTCTGTGGTTAGAAAGCATATACACCAGCTGGTAAAGGAGACCCCAGTTTTTGGGAAATAAGTGTACACCCGTTTTATAAAGGAGGACCCTGGTGTTTTGGGAAATAAGTGTACCACCGTTTTATAAAGGAGGACCCACAATGGTGTTTTAGAAATAAGCGTACACCGTTTATAAATGAGGACCCCCCCCTGGTGTTTTGGGAAATAAGCGTACACACCGTTTTATAAAGGAGGACCCCTGGTGTTTTGAGAAATAAGTGTACACACTGTTTTATAAATGAGGACCCCTGGTGTTTTCATATCAGCAGTACGACAGAGCTGTAAGTTGTTATTTACTGCCTCAAACCAGTTCTTCTGTCTTTCTGTTAGCTGCCTGCCCCCCCCACCCCTCCTCTAACTCCCATTATCTCTCTTTGTCTGATTATCCTCAATCTATCCCCCCCCACCCCTCCTCTAACTCCCATTATCTCTCTTTGTCTGATTATCCTCAATCTATCCCCCCACCCCTCCTCTAACTCCCATTATCTCTCTTATAAATACTTGTTTGGTTTAAATCACCGTTCAATAGTAAAAATGTAATACTTCGTTATCGTAGTTCCCAGTAACAACAGTATCATATGTACTGGGGTCGTTATCGTAGTTCCCAGTAACAACAGTATCATATGTACTGAGTCGCGATAAATGATTCCAGTAACAACAGTATCATATGTACTGGGGTCGTAGTTCCCAGTAACAACAGTATCATATGTACTGGGGTCGTTATCGTAGTTCCCAGTAACAACAGTATCATATGTACTGGGGTCGTAGTTCCCAGTAACAACAGTATCATATGTACTGGGGTCGTTATCGTAGTTCCCAGTAACAACAGTATCATATGTCCTGGGGTCGTTATCGTAGTTCCCAGTAACAACGGTATCGTATGTACTGGGGTCGTTATCGTAGTTCCCAGTAACAACTGTATCGTATGTACTGGGGTCGTTATCGTAGTTCCCAGTAACAACAGTATCGTATGTACTGGGGTCGTTATCGTAGTTCCCAGTAACAACAGTATCATATGTACTGGGGTCGTTATCGTAGTTCCCAGTAACAACAGTATCATATGTACTGGAGATGTTATCGAAGTTCCCAGTAACAACAGTATCATATGTACTGGGTCGCGATCGTAGTTCCCAGCCAACAACAGCATCATATGTACTGAGGTCGTTATCGTAGTTCAGTAACAACAGTATCATATGTACTGCAGGTCGTTATCGTAGTTCCCAGTAACAACTGTCGTATGTCCTGTAAGATTATGTACTGGTAACAACGGTATCGTATGTGTACTGGGGTATCGTAGTTCCCAGTAACAGCAGTATACGTATGTACTGGGGTCGGTTATACGTAGTTCCCAGTAACAACAGTATCATATGTACTGGAGAATTCGTTATCGTAGTTCCCAGTAACAACAGTATCATATGTACTGGGAGTCGTTATCGTAGTTCCCATTAACAACAGTATCATATGTACTGGGAATTCGTTATAAGTAGTTCCAAGTAACAACAGTATCATATGTACTGAGAATTCGTTATCGTAGTTCCCAGTAACAACAGTATCATATGTGTCTGGGAATTCGATTATCGTAGTCCCCAGTAACAACGGTATCGTCTGGGGTATGTACTAACAACGGATCGTATGTACTGTTATCGTGTTCCCAGTAACAACAGTATCGTATGTACTGAGGTCGTTATCGTAGTTCCCAGTAACAACAGTATCATATGTACTGGGGTCGTTATCGTAGTTCCCAGTAACAACAGTATCATATGTACTGAGGTCGTTATCGTAGTTCCCAGTAACAACAGTATCATATGTACTGGGGTCGTTATCGTAGTTCCCAGTAACAACAGTATCATATGTCCTGGGGTCGTTATCGTAGTTCCCAGTAACAACGGTATCGTATGTACTGGGGTCGTTATCGTAGTTCCCAGTAACAACAGTATCGTATGTACTGGGGTCGTTATCGTAGTTCCCAGTAACAACAGTATCATATGTACTGGGGTCGTTGCCATCGTAGTTCCCAGTAACAACGGTATCGTATGTACTGGGGTCGTAGTTCCCAGTAACAACAGTATCATATGTACTGGGGTCGTTATCGTAGTTCCCAGTAACAACGGTATCGTATGTACTGGGGTCGTAGTTCCCAGTAACAACAGTATCGTATTTACTGGGGTCGTTATCGTAGTTCCCAGTAACAACGGTATCGTATGTACTGGGGTCGTAGTTCCCAGTAACAACAGTATCGTATTTACTGGGGTCGTTATCGACGTAGTTCCCAGTAATAACGGCATCGTATGTACTGGGGTCGTTATCGTAGTTCCCAGTAACAACAGTATCATATGTACTGGGGTCGTTATCGTAGTTCCCAGTAACAACGGCATCGTATGTACTGGGGTCGTTATCGTAGTTCCCAGTAACAACGGTATCATATGTACTGGGGTCGTTATCGTAGTTCCCAGTAACAACGGTATCATATGTACTGGGGTCGTAGTTCCCAGTAACAACGGTATCATATGTACTGGGGTCGTAGTTCCCAGTAACAACAGTATCGTATGTACTGGGGATGTAGTTCCCAGTAACAACAGTATCGTATGTACTGGGGTCGTAGTTCCCAGTAACAACAGTATCGTATGTACTGGGGTGATCATACTCCCCAGTAACAACGGCATCGGCGTACTGGGTCGTTATTTTAGTCCCCAGTAACAACGGTATCGTATGTACTGGGGTCGCGATCGTAGTCCCCAGTAACAACAGTATCGTATGTACTGGGGTGTAGTCCCCAGTAACAACAGTATCGTATGTACTGGGATCGTAGTCCCCGGTAACAACAGTATCGTATGTACTGGGGTGAGTTCCCAGTAACAACGCCATTGTATGTACTGGGGTCGTTGTCACAAAGTTATCTCTGCCTCTCCTCATCCACACCTCAACGTATCAACTACAAGCCTCTATCTCTGCCTCTCCTCATCCACACCTCAACGTATCGACTACAAGCCTCTATCTCTGCCTCTCCCTCATCCACACCTCAACGTGTGCGACTACAAGCCTCTATCTCTGCCTCTCCTCATCCACACCTCAGCGTGTCGACTACAAGCCTCTATCTCTGCCTCTCCTCATCCACACCTCAACGTGTCGACTACAAGCCTCTATCTCTGCCTGCTCTCATCACACCAGCATGTTGAAACCATCTCCCTCTGGCTGTTAAGCCATGCACGCGTGTCTAACTGGTTTGGTTTGGAGCACTGTCCGGGCTTAATGCATTTCACAGACAGGCAGGCAGACGGCTCCTTAAGGTGACTGGAGGTGTTGTGTTCATGTTACTGTGATGAGTGGGTTATTTCTTTGCCATGCTGAGGAGAGGGTGATGAGAGGAGGAAGTGATGAGTGGGTTGTTCTTGCCATGCTGAGGAGAGGGTGATGAGAGGAGGAAGCGATGAGTGGGTTGTTTCTTGCCATGCTGAGGAGAGGTGATGAGAGGAGGAAGTGATGAGTGGGTTGTTTCTTGCCATGCTGAGAGGAGGAAGTGATGGGAGGAGGAAGGATGAGTGGGTTGTTTCTTGCCATGCTGAAGAGGGGTGATGAGAGAGGAAGTGATGAGTGGGTTGTTTCTTGCCATGCTGAAGAGAGGGTGATGAGAGGGAGGAAGTGATGAGTGGGTTGTTCTTGCCATGCTGAGGAGAGGGTGATGAGAGGAGGAGGGAGTGATGAGTGGGTTTGTTTCTTGCCATGCTGAGGAGAGGGTGATGAGAGGAGGAAGTGATGAGGAGGGACTTGCTTGTCAGTCAGGTGTCTCTGTGTGTGTGTGCAGGTTCAGGTCTCAGGTGTCTCTGTGTGTGTGTGCAGGTTCAGGTCTCAGGTGTCTCTGTGTGTGTGTGTGCAGGTTCAGGTCTCAGGTGTCTCTGTGTGTGTGTGCAGGTTCAGGTCTCAGGTGTCTCTGTGTGTGTGTGCAGGTTCAGGTCTCAGGTGTCTCTGTGTGTGTGCAGGTTCGGGTCTCAGGTGTCTCTCTGTGTGTGTGTGTGCAGGTGCACCGGGTGTCTCTGTGTGCAGGTTCAGGTCTCAGGTGTGTGCAGGTTCAGGTCTCAGGTGTACCTCTTAGCTGTGCATGACTCCACACCTGTCCTGCCTGTGTCTGCAGAGAAGTTGACGTTCATTTACGCCCTGCCCCTCCCTCCCTCCCTCCATGGACATGTCTGGGCCTGGGGACCCTGTGCCCTCTGCAGTGTCAGTTTTAACCCCCCACACACACACACACACCAGCCTCCCGCTCCTGCAGCCAGGCCTTGCCAAGTTTCGCCTGGCGTGGTTGGTTTCGGTGGCTGTTTGCACCAGGGCTCAGGCAAGCTCAGTCCTGCTTCAGATCTCATAAAAGCCTCTTGACATTTTACTCTACTTTAGTGTGGCATACATTCACACATACACACACACACACACACACACACACACAGGGGGCACACAGACATTGAGCTTGGTCACTATTAAACACTGGAACTCACACAGGAAATAAGGTGCAGGATGTCCCCAGGGAACTCTCCTCCTCAGATGAGACTCTCTCGTTCTTTCTTTCCGTCCTCTAGTCCACATGGACTGTTGCCTCACTGAAACCAGTGGTTAGTCAGGGTTAGGGTCCAGGGACAGAGAACAGAGTTAGTCAGGTTAGGTCCAGGGACAGAGAGAACAGAGTTAGTCAGGTTAGGGTTAGGGTCCAGAGAACAGAGTTAGTCAGGTTAGGGTCCAGGGACAGAGAACAGAGTTAGTCAGGTTAGGTCCAGGGACAGAGAGAACAGAGTTAGTCAGGTTAGGTCCAGGGACAGAGAACAGAGTTAGTCAGGTTTAGGTCCAGGGACAGAGAGAACAGAGTTAGTCAGGTTAGGTCCAGGGACAGAGAGAACAGAGTTAGTCAGGTTAGGGTTAGGGTCCAGGGACAGAGAGAGAGTTAGTCAGGTTAGTGTCAGGGACAGAGAACAGAGTTAGTCAGGGTTAGGTCCCTGAGTCGAGGGGCCCCGGAGTCGGCGACTGCAGGGGGGCCCGGAGTCATATCTAATCATACATTCCTTCAGTTGTTGTTGTTGGCACAAGTCAACTTGTTGAATTTTGGTTCTCAGCCCAGATTAGGTTGTTTTTCTCCAGTAGGTCGACCAAGAAACTGGCTAACACTTTGCACTTGAGTGGTAGTTTATTAGTTCATACTTTTATCAACAAACACAAGGTCAAACTTTGGTGATCTGTTTTGTTCAAGGGTTCATGTCTGATCATAGCAATGACTGTGAAGCCAACACCCAATACAAAGGCATAAAGGTAATACATACATTCACCTGCCTGCCTGTGTGTATCAGTGTGTTTATCTGTCCATCTATTTGTGTCCCTCTCTCTGTCTCTCTACTCTCTCTCCGTCTCTCTTCTCTCCGTCTCTGTCTCTATCTCTTTTTCTCTTTCTCTCTTTTTTCAGTCTGGTGATCACTGCTGTGTTCGACCGAAACGTCAACTGTCGTAGAGCTGCATCAGTGGTGACCACTCTGTCTGTCTCTCTCTGTCTCTGTCCTGTCTCTCTCTGTCTCTCTGTCTCCTCTCTCTGTTTCAGTCTCTCTCTGTCTCTCTCTGTTTCAGTCTCTGCCTCTTTCTGTCTCTCTCTGTTTCAGTCTCTCTCTGTTCAGTCTCTCTCTGTCTCTGTTTCAGTCTCTCTCTGTCTCTGTTTGTCTCTCTCTCTCTGTTTCTCTCCTCTCTCTGTTTCAGTCTGTCTCCTCTCTCTGTTTCAGTCTCTCTCCTCTCTCTGTTTCAGTCTCTCTTCTCTCTCTGTTCAGTCTCTCTTCTCTCTCTGTTTTGATCTGTCTCTCTGTTGTCTGTCTCTCTCTGTTTGTCTGTCTCTCTCTCTGTTTGTCTGTCTCTCTCTGTTTGTCTGTCTCTCTGTTTGTCTGTCTCTCTCTGTTCAGTCTCTCTCTCTCTGTTTCAGTCTCTCTCTCTCTGTTTCAGTCTCTCTCTCTCTGTTTCGGTCTCTCTCTCTCTCTGTTTCAGTCTCTCTCTCTCTCTGTTTCAGTCTCTCTCTCTCTCTGTTTGTCTCTCTCTCTGTTTGTCTCTCTCTCTGTTTGTCTCTCTCTCTGTTTGTCTCTCTCTCTGTTTCAGTCTCTCTCTCCGTTTCAGTCTCTCTCTCTCTGTTTCAGTCTCTCTCTCTCCGTTTCAGCCTCTCTCTGTTTCAGCCTCTCTGTTTCAGCCTCTCTCTGTTTCAGTCTCTCTCTGTCTCTCTCTGTTTCAGCCTCTCTCTGTTTCAGTCTCTCTCTGTCTCTCTCCGTTTCAGTCTCTCTCCGTTTCAGTCTCTCTCCGTTTCAGTCTCTCTGTTTCAGTCTCTCTGTTTCAGCCTCTCTCTGTTTCAGTCTCTCTCTGTTTCAGTCTCTCTCTGTCTCTCTCCGTTTCAGTCTCTCTCCGTTTCAGTCTCTCTCTGTTTCAGTCTCTCTCTCTCTCTCTGTTTCAGTCTCTCTCTCTCTCTCCGTTTCTGTCTCTCTCCGTTTCAGTTTGTCTCTCTCTGTTTGTCTCTCTGTTTGTCTCTCTCTGTCTCTCTCTGTTTGTCTCTCTCTGTTTCTGTCTCTCTCTATTTGTCTCTCTGTTTCTGTCTCTCTCCGTTTCAGTCTCTCTCCGTTTCAGTCTCTCTCTGTCTCAGCCTCTCTCTGTCTCAGCCTCTCTCTGTCTCAGCCTCTCTCTGTCTCAGCCTCTCTCTGTCTCAGCCTCTCTCTCTCTCAGCCTCTCTCTGTCTCAGCCTCTCTCTGTTTCAGCCTCTCTCTGTTTCAGCCTCTCTCTGTTTCAGCCTCTCTCTGTTTCAGCCTCTCTCTGTCTCTCTCTGTTTCAGTCTCTCTCTGTCTCTCTCTGTTTCAGTCTCTCTCTGTCTCTCTCCGTTTCAGTCTGTCTCTCTCTGTCTCTCCGTTTCTGTTTGTCTCTCTCTGTCTCTCTCTGTTTCAGCCTCTCTCTGATTCAGTCTCTCTCTGTTTCAGTCTCTCTCTGTTTCAGTCTCTCTCTGTTTCAGTCTCTCTCTGTTTCAGTTTTCAGTCTCTCTACGTACACATATCAAACCATGTATTAAGGTTGAGAAATTCAATTTACATTTCATTTATATCAGATCTCACTACTATTATCTAACTACTGTCTCTTAGTCCTGTCACATTTTATATCGAATCTGACTACTATTATCTAACTACTGTCTCTTAGTCCCTGTCATTTATATCAGATCTGACTACTGTCTATTATCAACTTCTGTCTCTTAGACCCTGTCATTTATATCAGATCTGACTACTATTATCTAACTACTGTC
>NW_027035397.1:0-10439 GCF_034236695.1 Oncorhynchus nerka | reverse complement strand
CCCAGTGGGTGGGTCTGGCTCCCAGTGAGTGGGTCTGCCTCTCAGTGGGTGGGTCTGGCTCCCAGTGAGTGGGTCTGCTCCCAGTGGGTGGGTCTGGCTCCCCAGTGAGTGGGTCTGGCTCCCAGTGAGTGGGTCTGGCTCCCCAGTGGTGAGTGGGTCTGGCCCCCAGTGAGGGGTCTGGGTGGGTCTGCCCCCAGTGGGTGAGTGGGTCTGGGTTTCTCCCTCAGTGGGTGAGTGGGTCTGCCTCTCCCAGTGGGTGGGGTAGGTCTGGGTGGGTCTGGCTCTGTGGGGTGGGTGGGGTCTGGCTCCCCAGTGGGTGGGTGGGTCTGGCTCCCAGTGGGTGGGTGGGTCTGGCCTCCAGGGGGTGGGTCTGGCCCCCAGTGGGTGGGTGGGTCTGCTCCCCAGTGGGTGGGTGGGTCTGGCTCCCCAGTGGGTGGGGTGGGGTGGGTGGGTCTGCCAGTGGGTGGGTGGGTCTGCCTCAGTGGGTGGGTGGGTCTGGCCCCAGTGGGTGGGTGGGTCCAGTGGGTGGTCCCCCAGTGGGTGGGGTGGGTCTGCCCAGTGGGTGGGTGGGTCTGGCTCCCCAGTGGGTGGGTCTGCCTCCCAGTGGGTGGGTGGGTCTGGGTGGGTCTGGCCCAGTGGGTGGGTCTGGCTCCCCAGTGGGTGGGTGGGTCTGGCTCTCAGTGGGTGGGTGTCTGGCCCCCAGTGGCTGAGCCCCTGCCTAGTCCTGTGAAATCCATAGATTAGGCCCTAATGAATTTATTTCAATTGATTGATTTCCTAATAAACTGTAACTCAGTAAAAATCTTTGAATGGTTTGCATTTATATATTTTTGTTCAGTATATTTAACCACAAAATGTTCATGTCATTATATTGTCTAGCTGAATCCACAGTATTAAGTTAAAAACCATGTACTCCTGTTTAACCCATTCATCCTGTATTCAAGGATAGGAGATGGACAGATTCTCTAAACAGTAAATAGATTTAACTCATCTTTAATTTTGTTCTGACATGAAGGAATTTAGAAAATCTTTACAAAATGAAAATGAAAATGGTCAACAAACAACCGTGAACCCCCCAACAACAACAACCGTGAACCCCCAACAACAACAACAACCGTGAACCCCCCCAACAACAACAACGTGAACCCCCCAACAACAACCGTGAACCCCCAACAACAACAACCCCCCAAAAACAACCTGAACTCCCCCAACAACAACCGAACCCCCAACAACAACAACCGTGAACCCCCCAACAACCGTGAACCCCCCTCAACAACAACCGTGAACCCCCAACAACAACCGTGGAACCCCCAACAACAACCGTGAACCCCCCAACAACAACCGTGAACCCCCAAAAAAACAACCGTGAACCCCCCAAAAACAACCGTGAACCCCCCCAAAACAACCGCGAACCTCCCCCAAAAACATTCTTATTTATAACTTTCAACAACAACCGTGAACTCCCAAAAACAAATACTACAACCGTTCCCCCAAAAAACAACCGTGAACCCCCAAAAAAAAAAAACAACCGTTTCGTTTCTTAATACTTAGTGAAATGTTTTCAGGTTCTTCATCGGGGAGATACAGTGCCTTCAGAAAGTACAGTAGTCATAACCTTTGAACCTTTTGACCCTGAAATCAAAATGGATTCAATTTATATATATATATTTTTATCTCACCCATCTACACACAATACTCCATAATGACAAGGTGAAAATGTGTTGAGAAATTTTAGCAAACGTGTCGAAAAAAGAAATTAGCTGAAAATGTTTTCACACCTTAAAACACAAGATGAAATCTACACTAGAGTTGCGACCAAGACAGTGGATGTTCCTGACTAGATAGTTTAGACTTAAACCTACTTGAACATCTATGGAAAGACCTAAAAAGAAAATGGCTGTCTAGCAATGATCAACAACCAATTTGCCAGAGCGTGAATAATTCTCACCCATCTACACACAATACCCCATAATGACAAAGTGAAAACCTTAATGGTCAATACTTTCGATAACCTTTGGCAGCGATTAAAGCTGCAAGGCTTTCTGGGTAAATCTCTTAAGAGCTTTCCACACCTGGATTGTGCAACATTTGCCCATTTATTCTTTTCAAAATTCTTCAAGCACCTGTCTGTCAAATTGGTTGTTGATCATTGCTACTCAACTATTTTCAGGTCTTGACATAGATTGTGAAGTAAATTTAGTTCAGCAGTAACTCGGCCACTCAGGAACATTCACGGTCTTCTTGGTAAGGAACTCCAGTGTAGATTTGAAGCCTTGTGTTTTAGGTTTATTGTCCTGATGAAAGGTGAACTCCTCTCCCAGTGTCTGGTGGAAAGCAGACTGAACCAGGTTTTCCTCTAGGATTCTTTCTGTGCTTAGTTTCAGTCTGTTTATTTTTTTTTATCCTGAAAAACTCACCCAGTCCTTAACGATTACAAGCATACCCATAACATGATGCGGCCACCACTATGCTTGAAAATATGGAGAGTGGTACTCAGTAATGTGTTGTATTGGATTTCCCTAAACATAACACTTTGTATTCAGGACAAGAAGTTAATTTCTTTACCACATTTTTTTTGCAGTATTACTTTAGTGCCTTGTTGCAAACAGGATGCATGTTTTGGAATATTTGTTATTCTGTTCAGGCTTCCTTCATTTCACTCTGTCATTTAGGTTGTGGATTAACTACGATGTTGTTGATCCATCCTCAGTTCTCTCCTTTCACAGCCAATAAACTCTGTAGCTGTTTTAAAGTCACCATTGACCTCATGGTAAAATCCCTGAGCGGTTTCCTTCCTCTCCGGCAACTGAGTTAAGAAGGACGCCTGTATCTTTGTAGTGACTGGGTGTATTGGGTGAGGCAGTTAACCCACTGTTCACCTGAACAAGGCAGTTAACCCACTGTTCCCCTGAGCAAGGCAGTTAACCCACTGTTCCCCTGAACAAGGCAGTTAACCCACTGTTCCCCTGAACAAGGCAGTTAACCCCACTGTTCCCCTGAACAAGGCAGTTAACCCACTGTTCCCTGAACGGGCCAGGTTAACCCACTGTTCCCTGAACAAGGCAGTTAACCCACTGTTCCCTAGACAAGGCAGTTAACCCACTGTTCCCTGAACAAGGCAGTTGGCCCATATTCCTGAACGGGCGGTTAACCCACTGTTCCCTGAACAAGGCAGTTGGCGCATTTCCCTGACTGTTCCCTGAGCGAGGCAGTTAACCCACTGTTCCCTGAACAGCAGTTAACCCACTGTTCCCCTGAACAGGCAGTTAACCCCACTGTTCCCTGAACAGGCAGTTAACCCTGTTCCCTGAACAGGCAGTTAACCCACTGTTCCCCTGAACAAGGCAGTTAACCACTGTTCCCTGAACAAGGCAGTTAACCCACTGTTCCCCTGAACTGGCGGTTAGAACAGCATTTAACCACTGTTCCCTGAACGAGGCAGTTAACCCCTGAACAAGGCAGTTATTACTGAGACAAGGCAGTTAACCCACTGTTCCCCTGAACTGAGCATTTTAACCCACTGTTCCCTGAGCGAGGCAGTTACATTTACATTTACATTTAAGTCATTTAGCCCCTGAACAAGGCAGTTAACCCACTGTTCCTGAGACAAGGCAGTTAACCCACTGTTCCCTGAACAAGGCAGTTAACCCACTGTTCCCTGAACAGGCAGTTAACCCACTGTTCCCTGAACAAGGCAGTTAACCCACTGTTCCCTAGACGGCAGTTAACCCACTGTTCCCTGAGCCAGTTAACCCACTGTTCCTAGACCAGTTAACCCACTGTTCCCCTGAACAGGCAGTTAACCCACTGTTCCCCTGAACAGGCAGTTAACCCACTGTTCCCCTGAACGAGGCAGTTAACCCACTGTTCCCTGAGCAGGCAGTTAACCCACTGTTCCCTGAACGAGGCAGTTAACCCACTGTTCCCTGAACAGGCAGTTAACCCACTGTTCCCTGAACGGCAGTTAACCCACTGTTCCCTGAACGGCAGTTAACCCACTGTTCCCTGAGACAGGCAGTTAACCCACTGTTCCCTGAGACAGGCAGTTAACCCACTGTTCCCCTGAACGAGGCAGTTAACCACTGTTCCCTGAACAAGACGATTAACCCCACTGTTCACCTGAACAGACAGTTCAGCCATATTTCCCTGAACAGGCATTTAACCCACTGTTCCCCTGAGCGGGCAGTTAACCCACTGTTCCTGAGCGAGGCAGTTAACCCACTGTTCCCTGAACTGAGGCAGTTAACCCGCTGTTCCCTAGGGCAGGCCGGTTAACCCACTGTTCCCCTGAACGGCAGTTAACCACTGTTCCCTGAACGGGCAGTTAACCCACTGTTCCCCTGAACAAGGCAGTTAACCACTGTTCCCTGAACAAGGCAGTTAACCCTGTTCCCTGAACAAAGGGCAGTTACTGTTCCCTGAACAGAGCAGTTAACCACTGTTCCCTGAACAAGGCAGTTAACCGCTGTTCCCTGAACAAGACTGATTAACCCACTGTTCCTCCGAACAAGGCAGTTAACCCACTGTTCCTGAGCCGTCATTGATAACGGACTTGCCTAGTTAAATAAGGTTTAAAAAGGGATTTCCTGTCATAAAATCCATGTAAGCTGGGCGTCCCGTTAAAACCCCATCATGATGTCTATCATAGTGTTTAAAGAGACACAATCATTTTGAGAAAAACCCTCCAAAAAGTCATTCATAAACCGTTTTATTTCCATATGTAATTTGGAAGATAAATGTTTGTTTGTTGGAGCTTCAGAAATGTGACAGAAAAAGTACCTCCAGGCCTTGAAAAAGAACAGCTGTAACCGATTGAACGTATAAGGGACATCCGTGAACAAATACCGTTGTCAAACCAACCACCGGCGCTGGCGCAACAGGAGAGGCTTAACTCAGGCGTTCAAGCGCGAATCCAGACCGAGACCCAATGCTTCAGATAGAGATTGTTTTCTGAACTAAAACTCTAATGAACTATGCAGGAAGCAACAGATACAGGGATGGTAAAAACAGTTTGATTGCCGTAGCAACATCAGAAACTGGGAAGAAGGAGTGGTGCTTGAAATACACAAGTTCTGCAACATGTTTAATTGACACTCTCTCATTCTCCTTAATTGCTGGCCTCAACACCTTAACCAAAATAGATGACCTGAGTAAGGCTCTGTGAACAGGTGTCTGCGTGCTGGACTGGCTGAATAGATACATCTCTTGATGCTCCTGGACACATACGTGAGTGATGTGACCCGGTCATAGGGTGTTGGGTCTTACAGCATCAGGCGCCCAGGTGATCCCACCCGAGGTTGATCAGACACCGACTTGTGTCAGGAGGCATTATGCTGCTTCCACATGGATCTCCTCCCCTTGATCCAGAAGGGGTATCTGGGAAACTTTTCAGCTGCCTGCTAGATGCATTGCTGCTGATGGCTCTCCTCTTGGCTCCATTGATGCCGGCGTACTGTAGGCTCTGTAGAGGATCGCACAGCAAAACCCTGCAGCTTACCTCGATAGGCATACACCTAGCCTTCAACCCTGCTTCCGGCAGTCGATGACAAGTCCCACTCGTACTTGGCCCTCTTCCTCCCGTACGCCTCCTACTCTACGATCTTCTGAAGGGACTGTCAGCTCCAGAATAATGATGGTCTTTGTGGACTCTGAGACCAGGGTGATGTCTGGTCTCAGGGTTGTCTTGACAATGTGCTGCGGGAACAGCTGCTTCTCCAGGTCTGCTGTCAGCTGCCAGTCCTGAGCAGTAGCTAGGATCCCCGCTGGTGGTTTGGATTTTGAGCCCGGTTGCTCTCCAGCTCGAATGAAAGTGATCTTGTGACCGGTGGGCCGGAGCTCGCTGACTCTTGCTGATTCCTGTGCAGATTACTTCTGAATGGTCTTGAGAACCTGGTCATGGCGCCAGCGATAACAGCCCCCTCCCAGAGCTTTAGGACAGCAGTTTAGAATGTGCTCCAGTGTCCCTGTCTTGGAGCATAGTGGGCATGCAGGAGTTTCCACTTTGCCTGCAGCAGAATAGGTTTGTTGAGCTGGGTAGGACATGATACACTCCCTGGACCAGGAACTTATGCAGTGTGGTTCCGCCTGCCAGAGGTCAGTCCACAAGACTTTCCTGTCCTTTGCGTGCCCTCACCTTGTCCAGGCACGTTGCGGTCTCATTCCCACTGCTCTGCTGGACCTCTCATCTTCCACAGCTGCTCTCACCTCCTCCTGGCTAAGCCTGTGTCTCTCCTTCCCCTTGGCAGTGTGGTACCAGGGTTGGAACAGGTTCTCAGACCATCTTTTCCCTGGGTCACTGCTCCCACCAGGACACTGTAGCACAGCCAAGACTCAGCCTGCAGCACAGCCTCCTCTGCTCTCCATTTCCTCCCTGTAATGACCACTATCCCCCCTTGGGCCACCTTTGGGTCGCTCCACACCCTGTATTGACCACTATCTCCCCGTGGGCCACCTTTGGGTCACTCCTCTCCCAGTAATAAATTAGTTTCCTGGCCCGAGGCACCATGATCTCCTCTTCCAGGGACTTCAGGGGCAGCCTCAGCTCTTTGCTGTTTCCATAGAGGACGATCCTACTCAGGATAAAGGGCAACTCCAGCCACCTTCAGAGATGGCTGCTGACCTTCCCCTCCAAATTCTCCACAGTGGAGAAGCGGACTTCATAGATGAGCAGAGGTCAGAGTGTCCTCGGGAGGATGCCTTGTGGATACATCCACGCCTTTGACTTGGCGGTAGTCCTGACCGGTCAACCACTCTCAGACAGTTCTCCAGCTCCTGACCGGTCAACCACTCTCAGACAGATCTCCAGCTCCGCTCTCAGCCAGTTCTCAGCTCCTGACCGATCAACCACTCTCAGACAGTTCTCCAGCTCCTGACCGATCAACCACTCTCAGACAGTTCTCCAGCTCCTGACCGGTCCAACCACTCTCAGCCAGTTCTCCAGCTCCGCTCTCAGCCAGTTCTCCAGCTCCTGACCGGTCAACCGCTCTCAGCCAGTTCTCCAGCTCCTGACCGATCAACCGCTCTCAGCCAGTTCCCCAGCTCCTGACCAGTCAACCACTCTCAGACAGTTCTCCAGCTCCTGACCGGTCAACCACTCTCAGCCAGTTCCCCAGCTCCTGACAGGTCAATCGCTCTCAGCCAGTTCTCCAGCTCCTGACAGGTCAATCGCTCTCAGCCAGTTATCCAGCTCCACTCTCAGCCAGTTCTCCAGCTCCGCTCTCAGACAGGTCCCCAGCTCCTGACAGGTCAACCGCTCTCAGCCAGTTCTCCAGCTCCTGACAGGTCAATCGCTCTCAGCCAGTTCTCCAGCTCCTGACAGGTCAATCGCTCTCAGCCAGTTCTCCCAGCTCCTGACAGGTCAATCGCTCTCAGCTAGTTCTCCAGCTCCGCTGGTGTGGGAGCATAACATCAACCTGTGTGTCCTGGTTGTGCTGGTGTGGGGGTATAACATCAAACTGTGTGTCCTGGTCGTGCTGGTGTGGGGTATAACATCAACCTGTGTGTCCTGGTGCGTGCTGGTGTGGGGTATAACATCAACCTGTGTGTCCTGGTCGTGCTGGTGTGGGGGTATAACATCCAAACTGTGTGTCCTGGTCGTGCTGGTGTGGGGGTATAACATCAACCTGTGTGTCCTGTGTGCATCCCTGTGTGTGTCCTGTGCTGGTGTGGGGGTATAACATCAACCTGTTTGTCCTGAGTGTTGGTATAACATCAGCCTGTGTGCTGGTGTGCTGGTGTGGGGGTATAACATCAACCTGTGTGTCCTGGTCGTGCTGGTGTGGGGGTATAACATCAACCTGTGTGTCCTGGTCGTGCTGGTGTGGGGGTATAACATCAACCTGTGTGTCCTGGTCGTGCTGGTGTGGGGGTATAACATCAACCTGTGTGTCCTGGTCGTGCTGGTGTGGGGTATAATATCAACCTGTGTCCTGGTCGTGCTGGTGTGGTATAACATCAACCTGTGTGTCCTGGTCCTGCTGGTGTGGGGGTATAACATCAACCTGTGTGTCCTGGTCTGCTGGTATAACATCAACCTGTGTGTCCTGGTCCTGTGTGTCCTCAACCTGTGTGTCCTGTGCTGGTGTGGGGTATAACATCAACCTGTGTGTCCTGGTCGGCGTGTGGGGCATAACTGGTGTGGTCGGGGTATAACATCAACCTGTGTGTCCTGGTCGTGCTGGTGTGGGGGTATAACATCAACCTGTGTGTATCCTGGTCGTGCTGGTGTGGGGGTATAACATCAACCTGTGTGTCCTATTCGTGTGGTGTGTATAAGCATCAGCCTGTGTGTCTGGTCGTGCTGGTGTGGGGTATAACATCAACCTGTGTGTCCTGGTGGTGCTGGTGTGGGTAAAACATCAGCCTGTGTGTGTCCTGGTCGTGCTGGTGTGGGGTGCGCCAACCTGTGTGTCCTAGTACGTGCTGGTGTGGGGGTATAACATCAACCTGTGTGTCCTGGTCGTGCTGGTGTGGGGGTATAACATCAACCTGTGTGTCCTGGTCGTGCTGGTGTGGGGGTAAAACATCAACCTGTGTGTCCTGGTCGTGCTGGTGTGGGGGTATAACATCAACCTGTGTGTCCTGGTCGTGCTGGTGTGGGGGTATAACATCAACCTTTGAATTGGAAACAGACTGTTCAGTCCCAGGGCCTGTCAGGTGGCTCCCCCTAGTGGCTATACAATATCATGATAGTTGAGGAAGTAGAAGACATCGTAAATAAACCTCCCCCAGCCCGTCTCACACCTCCCCTTCCAGTTTTCTGTCCCCTGGATGAACTCTTTTTAAATCACTCACTGTCAGTCCCCACACACACACACTCACTCTCAGTCTCTCTCAGCTGACACACACTACCTCTCTCCCGCGGCGCTCACCAGAACAGACAACAACTTTGCTTCATGGCGGCGAGTCTCACCGGAGACCAACCGGACTGTGATCTAAACGGACGGGCGCGAGCTGCAGAGGGATTCACTATGTAAGTTTTTTTTACCGGAGTTGTTTTGCTTTGTGATAAAACAATAATGTAGTTACGTGAACGATTTTAAGCATGAGTCTACTTGTCTACTAGTCTACTGCATGAGTCTACTTGTCCCTCAAAAACAAGTTCGTAGAGTAACTGTCTTTTTGGTAGACAGGCTACTGCTGGATGAATGACCACAGTCATTTACATTTACATTTAAGTCATTTAGCAGACGCTCTTATCCAGAGCGTCATGTTTTGGTAGACAGGCTACTGCTGGTTGAATGACCACAGTCATGTTTTGGTAGACAGGCTACTGCTGGTTGAATGACCACAGTCATGTTTTGGTAGACAGGCTACTGCTGGTTGAATGACCAGTCATGTTTTGGTAGACAGGCTACTGCTGGTTGAATGACCACAGTCATGTTTTGGTAGACAGGCTACTGCTGGTTGAATGACCCAGTCATGTTTTGGTAGACAGGCTACTGCTGGTTGAATGACCACAGTCATGTTTTGGTAGACAGGCTACTGCTGGTTGAATGACCACAGTCATGTTTTGGTAGACAGGCTACTGCTGGTTGAATGACCACAGTCATGTTTTGGTAGACAGGCTACTGCTGGTTGAATGACCACAGTCATGTTTTGGTAGACAGGCTACTGCTGGTTGAATGACCACAGTCATGTTTTGGTAGACAGGCTACTGCTGGTTGAATGACCACAGTCATGTTTTGGTAGACAGGCTACTGCTGGTTGAATGACCAGTCATGTTTTGGTAGACAGGCTACTGCTGGTTGAATGACCAGTCATGTTTTGGTAGACAGGCTACTGCTGGTTGAATGACCACAGTCATGTTTTGGTAGACAGGCTACTGCTGGTTGAATGACCAGTCATGTTTTGGTAGACAGGCTACTGCTGGTTGAATGACCACAGTCATGTTTTGGTAGACAGGCTACTGCTGGTTGAATGACCACAGTCATGTTTTGGTAGACAGGCTACTGCTGGTTGAATGACCAGTCATGTTTTGGTAGACAGGCTACTGCTGGTTGAATGACCACAGTCATGTTTTGGTAGACAGGCTACTGCTGGTTGAATGACCAGTCATGTTTTTGGCAGACAGGCTACTGCTGGTTGAATGACCACAGTCATGTTTTGGCAGACAGGCTACTGCTGGTTGAATGACCACAGTCATGTTTTTGGTAGACAGGCTACTGCTGGTTGAATGACCACAGTCATGTTTTGGTAGACAGGCTACTGCTGGTTGAATGACCACAGTCATGTTTTGGTAGACAGGCTACTGCTGGTTGAATGACCAGTCATGTTTTGGTAGACAGGCTACTGCTGGTTGAATGACCAGTCATGTTTTGGTAGACAGGCTACTGCTGGTTGAATGACCAGTCATGTTTTGGTAGACAGGCTACTGCTGGTTGAATGACCAGTCATGTTTTGGTAGACAGGCTACTGCTGGTTGAATGACCACAGTCATG
>NW_027035396.1:5000-10430 GCF_034236695.1 Oncorhynchus nerka | reverse complement strand
TACACACACACACACACACAACTGTTCATTCCCATTCCCAAGATGGCGTAGCAGTCGGACGTGTGTTTTGTCTTGTCCACGTCCTGTATAGTGTAAATATAGTTTTTTTTCCTCTTTTTTTCCCGTATATATTTCGTACATATTTTAATCTCACTTCCCAACCACAGGCTGAATATATTCTCCTGCAACCCGCATCACCCAATGTGGTACGGATCTGCTTTTCTATGCTTTAGAATCGGAACCCTCACTCCAGAAGCTAGCCGCTAACTAGCTACTAGCTAGCCACTGCTAGCGGTCTTCAACGCTAACTAGGACACCAGCGCGACATCTACCCAAAGCATATCAGACTGCTTTTTCTCTACCATCTCCGGTTCCTACCGCAAGCTCTGAAGCTTTATACCGGATCATCGTAAATAGCTAGCTGCAATCCGAGTGGCTACTCCTGGCTAACGTCTCTGTCCCAGACAAGCACCAGTTAGCCTGAGCCAGCCTCGAGCTAAGCCCATCTCCCGACTACCGAAGAGGTCCAAAAATACCTAATTTGCCAATTGGCCTGGACCCTCTACTGACCCTCTACTGCCGACACGGGCCCCGCCGATCCATCACGACTGGTCCGCCGACATAATCGTCCGAGGGGTTTCAACAGGCTTTTCCGCTGCGACATCGCCAAAGATCCATCTGCTGGCCAAGGCCCGCGAGCTTTCTGAATCGCTGTATCTCCAGCTCACCGCATGAAGAGGAATAAATAAACAGACTCACCCCATCGCGGCGTCCCCCAAAGGTTAACTCTCTAGCCCTCGCTATCTCCCCTGCTTGCTAATTCGGCCTGCTAACGGCTAGCTTGTCAAGCTCCGGTCCGCTAACTGCTACCTTGTCTAGCTCGGGCCTACGAACTGTTAGCTTGTTAGCACAGGCCTGCTAACCGTCTGTACCACCGCGTCCCAATCACTCTCTGACCCCATTTACTTTCTATCTCTTTTTGATTTTTAATTTGTTTATACCTTCCGGAAACCTGCCTCACCCAATGTGATACGGAATCGCTGTTACTTTTACTCTTATTTTTATGACACACTCAAGAACCTCCAGACGCTAACCAGCTAACTAGCTACAAGCTAGTTAGTCATTGTTAGTTTAAAAAAAAAAAAAAACCTGGATAACACTCGCCAGCCCCCCTGCCCATCCACCGCTGCCCCCTGGACACTGATCTCTTGGCTACATAGCTGACGCACGCTGGACTGTCCATTAATCACGGTACTCCTTTCTGCTTGTTTGTCTTACCTGTCGGCCCCGTTGCCTAGTCAACGCCATTTTACCTGCTGTTTGTTGTGCTAGCGGATTAGCCTCGCCTACTGTTTTTGGCTAGCTTTCCAAATTCAACACCTGTGATTACTGTATGCCTCGCTGTATGTCTCTCTCAGATGTCAATATGCCTTGTATACTGTTGTTCAGGTTAGTTATAATTGTTTTAGTTCACAATGGAGCCCCTAGACCCACTCTGCATACCCCTGTTACCTCCTTTGTCCCACCTCCCACACATGCGGTGACCTCACCCATTACAACCAGCATGTCCAGAGATTCAACCTGTCTCATCATCACCCAGTGCCTGGCTTACCTCCGCTGTACCCGCACCCCACCATACCCTGTCTGTGCATTATGCCCTGAATATATTCTACCATGCCCAGAAACCTGCCCTCTTATCCTCTGCCCCCAACGCTCTAGGCGACCAGTTTTGATAGCCTTTAGCCGCACCCTCATACTACTCCTTCTCTGTTCCGCGGGTGATGTGGAGGTAAACCCAGGCCCTGCATGTCCCCAGGTACCCTCATTTGTTGACTTCTGTGATCGAAAAGCCTTGGTTTTATGCATGTCAACATCAGAAGCCTCCTCCCTAAGTTTGTTTTACTCCCACTGCTTTAGCACACTCTGCTAACCCTGATGTCCTTGCCGTGTCTGAATCCTGGCTCAGGAAGGCCACCAAAAATTCAGAGATTTCCATACCCAACTATAACATCTTCCGTCAAGATAGAACTACCAAAGGGGGCGGGTTGCAGTCTACTGCAGAGATAGCCTGCAAAGTAATGTCATACTTTCCAGGTCCATACCCAAACAGTTCGAACTACTAATTTTGAAAATTACCCTCTCCAGAAATAAGTCTCTCACTGTTGCCGCCTGCCCCGCCACCCTCAGCTCCCAGCTGTGCCCTGGACACCATTTGTGAATTGATCGCCCCCATCTAGCTTCAGAGTTTGTTCTGTTAGGTGACCTAAACTGGGATATGCTTAACACCCGGCAGTCCTACAATGTAAGCTAGATGCCCTCAATCTCACTCAAATCATCAAGGAACCCACCAGGTACAACCTTAACTCTGTAAACAAGGGCACCCTCATAGACGTCATCCTGACCAACTGGCCCTCAAATACACCTCCGCTGTCTTCAACCAGGATCTCAGCGATCACTGCCTCATTGCCTGTATCCGCCACGGAGCCGCAGTCAAGCGACCACCCCTCATCACTGTCAAACGCTCCTAAAACACTTCTGTGAGCAGGCCTTTCTAATCGACCTGGCCCGGGTATCCTGGAAGGACATTGACCTCATCCCGTCAGTTGAGGATGCCTGGTCATTCTTTAAAAGTAACTTCCTCACCATTTTAGATAAGCATGCTCCGTTCAAAAATGCAGAACCAAGAACAGATACAGCCCTTAGTTCACTCCAGACCTGACTGCCCTCGACCAGCACAAAAACATCCTGTGGCGGACTGCAATAGCATCGAATAGCCCCCGTGATATGCAACTGTTCAGGAAGTCAGGAACCAATACACGCAGTCAGTCAGGAAAGCTAAGGCCAGCTTCTTCAGGCAGAAGTTTGCATCCTGTAGCTCCAACTCCAAAAGTTCTGGGACACTGTGAAGTCCATGGAGAACAAGTACCTCCTCCCAGCTGCCCACTGCACTGAGGCTAGGTAACACGGTCTCCACCGATAAATCCACGATTATCGAAAGCTTCAATAAGCACTTCTCAACGGCTGGCCATGCCTTCCGCCTGGCTACTCCAACCTCGGCCAACAGCTCCGCCCCCAGCTCCTCGCCCAAGCCTCTCCAGGTTCTCCTTTACCCAAATCCAGATAGCAGATGTTCTGAAAGAGCTGCAAAACCTAGACCCGTACAAATCAGCTGGGCTTGACAATCTGGACCTCTATTTCTGAAACTATCTGCCGCCATTGTCGCAGCCCCTATTACCAGCCTGTTCAACCTCTCTTTCATATCGTCTGAGATCCCCAAGGATTGAAGCTGCCGCAGTCATCCCCCTCTTCAAGGGGGAGACACCTGGACCCAAACTGCTATAGACCTATATCCATCCTGCCCTGCCTATCTAAGGTCTTCGAAAGCCAAGTCAACAAACAGGTCACTGACCATCTCGAATCCCACCGTACCTTCTCCGCTGTGCAATCTGGTTTCCGAGCCGGTCATGGGTGCACCTCAGCCACGCTCAAGGTACTAAACGATATCATAACCGCTATCGATAAAGACAGTACTGTGCAGCCGTCTTCATCGACCTCAAGGCTTTCACTCTGTCAATCACCATATTCTTATCGGCAGACTCAGTAGCCTCGGTTTCTCGGATGACTGCCTTGCCTGGTTCACCAATTACTTTGCAGACAGAGTTCAGTGTGTCAAATCGGAGGGGCATGCTGTCCGGTCCTCTGGCAGTCTCTATGGGGGTGCCAGGGTTCAATTCTCGGGCCGACTCTTTTCTCTGTATATATCAATGATGTTCTCTTGCTGCGGGCGACCCTGATCCACCTCTCGCAGACGACACCATTCTATATACTTTCGGCCCGTCATTGGACACTGTGCTATCTAACCTCCAAACGAGGCTTCAATGCCATACAGCACTCCTTCCGTGGCCTCCAACTGCTCTTAAACGCGAGTAAAACCAAATGCATGCTTTTCAACCGATCGCTGCCTGCACCCGCATGCCCGACCCCAGCATCACCACCCTGATGGTTCGACCTTGAATATGTGGACATCTATAAGTACCTAGGTGTCTGGCTAGACTGCAACTCTCCTTCCAGACTCATCAAACATCTCAATCGAAAAATCAAATCAAGAGTCGGCTTTCTATTCCGCAACAAAGCCTCCTTCACCACGCCGCCAAGCTTACCCTAGTAAAACTGACTATCCTACCGATCCTCGACTTCGGCGATGTCATCTACAAAATGGCTAACCTCTACTCAGCAAACTGGATGCAGTCTATCATAGTGCCATCCGTTTTGTCACCAAAGCACCTTATACCACCCACCACTGCGACTTGTATGCTCTCTCAATGGCTGGCCTCACACATATTCGTCGCCAGACCCACTGGCTCCAGGTCATCTACAAGTCCATGCTAGGTAAAGCTCCGCCTTATCTCAGTTCACTGGTCACGTGGCAACACCCATCCAGTACACGCCCAGCAGGTGTATCTCACTGATCATCCCTAAAGCCAACACCTCATTTGGCCGCCTTTAAGTTCCAGTACTCTGCTGCCTGTGACTGGAATGAACTGCAAAAATCGCTGAAGTTGGGAGACTTTATCTCCCTCACCAACTTCAAACATCAGCTATCCGAGCAGCTAACCGATCGCTGCAGCTGTACATAGTCTATTGGTAAATAGCCCACCCATTTTCACCTACCTCATCCCCATACTGTTTTTATACTGTTTTTTTTTTATTTTATTTATTTATTTATTTACTTTTCTGCTCTTTTGCACACCAATATCTCTACCTGTACATGACCATCTGATCTTTTATCACCCCAGTGTTAATCTGCAAAACTGTATTATTCGCCTACCTCCTCATGCCTTTTGCACACATTGTATATAGACTGCCCATTTTATTTCTACTGTGTTATTGACTTGTTAATTGCTTACTCCATGTGTAACTCTGTGTTGTCTGTTCACACTGCTATGCTTTATCTTGGCCAGGTCGCAGTTGCAAATGAGAACTTGTTCTCAACTAGCCTACCTGGTTAAATAAAGGTGAAATAAAAAAAATAAAAATAAAACACAGTACCCCCTACTCAGTTATATACATATATATACACACACAGTACCTCCTACTCAGTTATATATATATATATACACACACAGTACCCCCTACTCAGTTATATATATATATATATATATACACACACACAGTACCCCCTACTCAGTTATATACATATATATACACACACAGTACCTCCTACTCAGTTATATATACATATATACACACAGTACCCCCTACTCAGTTATATACATATATATACACACACAGTACCTCCTACTCAGTTATATATACATATATACACACAGTACCTCCTACTCAGTTATATACATATATATACACACACAGTACCTCCTACTCAGTTATATATATATATATATATATACACACACAGTACCCCCTACTCAG
>NW_027035395.1:0-10430 GCF_034236695.1 Oncorhynchus nerka | reverse complement strand
GCTTTCTAATGGTGAAGGAGAGTCGGACCAAACTGCAGCGTGTCTATTGTGATTCATCTTTAATAAACAAACGTAACACACAACAAAAACACTAACACTACAAAACGAAAACAGCCTATACAGTGTCTACTAACCTCTAACCAGGACATCAAGACACACAGGACAATCACCCACAATACAACCAAAGAATATGGCTGCCTAAATATGGTTCCCAATCAGAGACAACGGTAAACACCTGCCTCTGATTGAGAACCACTTCCAGACAGCCATAGACTCTCCTAGAACACCCCACTAAGCTACAATCCCACTATACACACATTCCAAAATCCCAAGACAAAACACACCACAATACAAAAACTCTATGCCACACCCTGGCCTGACCCAATACATGAAGAAAACACTAAATACTTAGACCAGGGCGTGACACATATGCCTTCAATATGGCAGACTAATCTGAACTCCCTCTCTCGGCATGTCCAGCCCATTCATTACTTCCTTCAGCCAATAATGGCTAGTGGGAAGGTCTTTTACTTTTTCTGTGGCTTAAACCAACAACAACAACAATTACTTTTCAAATACTGAGGATCTATCATTCAACAAACAATGTTTAAAACTTCTTAGGATAGGCCCCAAATCTGTCATTCTGGTTGTGAATAGGGTTAGGGTTAGGGGTTTAGGGGTTAGGGGATAGGGATAGGTCCCAAATCTGTCATTATAGTTGTGAATAGGGTTAGGGGTCAGGGTCAGGGTCAGGTGAGGATCAGGGTCAGGTTAGGTTAGGTTAGGGTTAGGTTAGGGTTAGGGTTAGGGGTTAGGTTAGGGGTTAGGTTAGGGGTTAGGTTAGGGTTGTGATAGTCTAAATCTGTCATTCTAGTTGTGAATAGGGTTAGGGTCAGGGTCAGGGTCAGGGTCAGGTGAGGATCAGGGCCAGGGGTTAGGTTTAGGGTTAGGGGTTAGGGTTAGGAGGTTAGAGGTTAGGGTTAGGTTAGGATGGTTAGGTTAGGAGTTAGGTTGAGGTTAGGGTTAGGGTTAGGGTTAGGGGTAGGGTTAGGGTTAGGGATAGGCCCCAAATCTGTCATTCTGGCACCGAACACAGCAGTTTACCTACTGTTCCTAGGCTGTCATTGAAAATAAGAATTTATTAAATATAGGTAATAATAATATAAATATAGGTAATAATAATATAAATATAGGTAATAATAATATAAATATAGGTAATAAAATAGTTTAAACATTTTTTTCAGAATGTTATTGAGCGAATTCAGAAGGAATATCGACGGAATTAGCAACGATGTACTGAAGGCTAAGAAGATCAATTTCCATCAAAATAATAATACTTGTTATGTTCCGATAGAAAATATAATTAGACTTTATTAAATCAAATCATTTTCCATCAATGTCCATTTTAGTTTTTTTGACCGCTATGATTAATTAATAAGGCCCGATTTAGGTGTGGTATATGGCAAATATACAACGGCTATTGGCTGTTCTTAGGACACATCTTTGACGAACTGGTTTGTTCTTGACTTGCTGGAAAGGTGACTTTCTATGACGGTGCCACGTTGAAAGTCATTGAGCACTTCAGTAAGGTCATTCTACTGCCGATGTTTGTCTATGGAGATTGCATGGCGGTGTGCTTGATTTTATAAACCTGTCAGCAACGGGTGGGGCTGAAATAGCTGAATCCACGAATTTGAAGGGGTGTCCACAAACCTTTGTACAGGCATATATAGTGTACCAAGTTATGCTCTGATAGACATTGACCTAAGGGATAAATACATTCTAATCTAATAGTCTAGTCTAATGTTTAAAATCATATAAGGATTTTACTTATTCAGTTACTGCCCTACTCTTTCATTTTTACTAGATTCTCACCTAGCAACTCAACATCAGGAAGATAAAGATATTGCTGTATTTTCTAGCCTTATGACAGCCTATGACACACCCACAGCCTGATACCTTATAACGGAGCATAATAGATAGTGTTATGACAGTGTTATACCAGTGTTATGACAGTGTTATGATAGTGTTATGATAGTGTTATGATAGTGTTATGATAGTGTTATGACAGTGTTATGAGTGTTATGACAGTGTTATGACAGTGTTATGACAGTGTTATGACAGTGATTATGACAGTGCTATACTATACCAGTGTTATGACAGTGTTATGACAGTGTTATGACAGTGTTATGACAGTGTTATGACAGTGTTATGATAGTGTTATGAGTGTTATGATAGTGTTATGACAGTGTTATGATAGTGTTATGATAGTGTTATGATAGTGTTATGACAGTGTTATGACAGTGTTATGAGTGTTATGACAGTGTTATGATAGTGTTATGAGTCTTATGACAGTGTTATGATAGTGTTATGAGTGTTATGAGTGTTATGATAGTGTTATGATAGTGTTATGATAGTGTTATGAGTGTTATGATAGTGTTAAGTGATAGTGTATGATAGTGTTATGATAGTGTTATGACAGTGTTATGACAGTGTTATGATAGTGTTATGACAGTGTTATGATAGTGTTATACCAGTGTTATGATAGTGTTATGACAGTGTTATGATAGTGTTATGGTAGTGTTATGGATAGTGTTATGACAGTGTTATGAGTGTTATGACAGTGTTATGACAGTGTTATGACAGTGTTATGACAGTGTTGTGACAGTGTTATGACAGTGTTATGACAGTGTTATGACAGTGTTATGACAGTGTTATACCAGTGTTATGATAGTGTTATGACAGTGTTATATGATAGTGTTATGACAGTGTTATGATAGTGTTATGACAGTGTTATGATAGTGTTGTGACAAGTGTTATGACAGTGTTATGATAGTGTTATGATAGTGTTATGCCAGTGTTATGATAGTGTTATACCAGTGTTATGATAGTGTTATACCAGTGTTATGATAGTGTTATACCAGTGTTATGATAGTGTTATACCAGTGTTATGATAGTGTTATGATAGTGTTATACCAGTGTTATGATGCAGAACATTTGCTGTCTGTCTGAAATTCAGTGAAACCCATTGCCCTTCTATAAGCCTTGTTATTATAGTCATGCCTATATTAGGTTTTGATTGGCCAATGCATGTTAAAGTGTGTCTTCAAGGGCATATGTAAATGATCTGTCTGGCAAATCCAATACAGTACAACACATTACTGAGTACCAATCATTTTTAAGCATAGTGGTGGCTGCATCATGTTATGTGTATGCTTGTCATCGTTACTGGGGAGTTTTTCAGAAAAAAAAGAAACAGAATAGAACTGAGCACAGGAAAATCTGGTTTAGTCTCATTTCTATCTGTAGAAAAGTTTGTGGTCATACGCACATCCTTAAACATAGGTGCTGGGCTAATACAGAATACTGGTATTGAACAGGAATACTGGTATTGAACAGGAATACTGGTATTGAACAGGAAGGCCCGCCCACTGCTCCCAATTCACCGCTTTATTGACTACGTTTCGATCCGAAACGGATCTTCGTCAGGTCAAAAACATCTCACATTGAGGACATGACGCAAAAAAACAGTTGTATATATATATATTATATATACATAGATATAATAATTAAATAACAATGAGAAGGGTGCATGTCATGGTTCCAGAACATAATATAATATTTACAAAATGACCAAGTGGGTAACCTGGAAGGCAAGACAAACTTAAAGTTAAGAAACCTGTTCAGGTAAGAAATGGTCTGATATCAAAACTAGTCTAATTTCCACCAGACACTGGGAGATTAATTCACCTTTCAGTGAGGGCAAAAACCTAAAACATAAAGCCATATCTACACTGGAGTTGTTTACCAAGAAGACAGTGAATGTCCCTGAGTGGATGAGTTACATTTTTGACTGAAATCTATGACTAAGACCTGAAAATGGTTATCTAACCATGATCAGCAATCAATTCAACGTAGCGTGACAGTTTTTGGAAAGAATAATCGGCAGTTCAGGTGTGGAAAGCTCTAAAGACTTACCCAGAAAGACTCAGACAGATGTAATCGCTGCCAAAGGTGCATCTACAAAGTATTCAAATAAAATAACATTTTATTAGTCACATGTGCCTGAATACAACAGTGAAATGTGTATTTACGAGCCCCTAACCAACAGTTAACAAAAATACGGATAAGAATTTGAAATAAAACTAACAAGTAAATAAAGAGCAGCAGTAAAATAACAATAGCGAGACTATATACAGTGGGGTTATTTGAAAGGCTGGTCATGACTCACATCAACACCATTATCCCATTATCCCCAGAACCCTAGACCCACCCCAATTTGTATACCGCCCCAACAGATCCACAGATGATGCAACCTCTATTTATGATGCAATATTCATATTACCTCATCTAACCGGTGCCACTCCCGGTACAGAGTTTCTCTGTGTGTGGAGTGAAGGTGGTCCAGAGATTATTTCCCTCTGGTTGCACATTTAACATGCTGATAGAAATTTGGTAAAACTGATTTATGTTTCCCTGCATTAAAGTCCCCGGCTACTAGGGTGAGCATTTTGTTGTTTGCTTATGGCAGAATACAACTCATTCAATGCTGTCTTAGTGCCAGCCTCTGGGTGAACGTTTTCTTGTTTGCTTATGGCAGAATACAGCTCATTCAATGCTGTCTTAGTGCCAGCCTCTGGGTGAACGTTTTCTTGTTTGCTTATGGCGGAATACAGCTCATTCAATGCTGTCTTAGTTCCTGCCTCTGACTGTGGTGGTATGTGAACAGCTACAACAAATACAGATGAAAACTCTCTAGGTAGATAGTGTGGTCTACAGCTTATCATGAGAAACTCTACCTCAGTCGAGCAATAGCTGGAGACATCCTTCGATATCGTGCACCAGCTGTTATTTACCTAAATACATAGACCGCCGCCCCTTGTCTTACCAGATGCCGCTGTTCTATCCTGCCGGTACAGCGTATAACCAGCCAGCTGTATGTTGATAGTGTCGTCTTTCATCCACGACTCCGTGAAGCATAAGATATTACAGTTTTGAATGTCCCGTTGGTAGTTTAATCTTCCGCGTAGGTCATATATTTTATTGTCCAAAGATTGCACGTTTGCTTGCAGAATGGAAGGAATAAGGGTTTATTGGATCGCCTACGAATTATCAGAAGGCAGCCCCGCTCTTTGGCCCCTTTTTCTCCTCCTTCTCTTCCCGCAAATCACAGGGATCTGGGCCTGTTCCTGGGAGAGCAGTATATCATTCAGTAAAATCACAGGGATCTGGGCCTGTTCCTGGGAGAGCAGTATATCATTCAGTAAAATCACAGGGATCTGGGCCTATTCCTGGGAGAGCAGTATATCATTCTGTAAAATCACAGGGATCTGGGCCTGTTCCTGGGAGAGCAGTATATCATTCAGTAAAATCACAGGGATCTGGGCCTGTTCCTGGGAGAGCAGTACATCATTCTGTAAAATCACAGGGATCTGGGCCTATTCCTGGGAGAGCAGTATATCATTCAGTAAAATCACAGGGATCTGGGCCTGTTCCTGGGAGAGCAGTATATCATTCAGTAAAATCACAGGGATCTGGGCCTGTTCCTGGGAGAGCAGTGTATCATTCAGTAAAATCACAGGGATCTGGGCCTGTTGCTGGGAGAGCAGTGTATCATTCTGTAAAATCACAGGGATCTGGTCTTGCTCCTGGGAGAGCAGTGTATCATTCTGTAAAATCACATGGCCTGGGCCTGTTCCTGGGAGAGCAGTGTATCATTCTGTAAAATCACAGGGATCTGGGCCTGTTCCTGGGAGAGCAGTGTATCATTCTGTATATCATTCAGGAAGGTGTTCTTAATGTTTGGTATACCCAGTGTTTTACAGTAAAATCACAGGGATCTGGGCCTGTTCCTGGGAGAGCAGTGTATCATTCTGTAAAATCACAGGGATCTGGGCCTGTTCCTGGGAGAGCAGTGTATCATTCTGTAAAATCACAGGGATCTGGGCCTGTTCCTGGGAGAGCAGTGTATCATTCTGTAAAATCACAGGGATCTGGGCCTGTTCCTGGGAGAGCAGTGTATCATTCTGTAAAATCACAGGGATCTGGGCCTGTTCCTGGGAGAGCAGTATATCATTCAGTAAAATCACAGGGATCTGGGCCTGTTCCTGGGAGAGCAGTATATCATTCAGTAAAATCACAGGGATCTGGGCCTGTTCCTGGGAGAGCAGTATATCATTCAGTAAAATCACAGGGATCTGGGCCAGTTCCTGGGAGAGCAGTATATCATTCAGTAAAATCACAGGGATCTGGGCCTGTTCCTGGGAGAGCAGTGTATCATTCTGTAAAATCACAGGGATCTGGGCCTGTTCCTGGGAGAGCAGTGTATCATTCTGTATATCATTCAGGAAGGTGTTCTTAATGTTTGGTATACCCAGTGTTTTACAGTAATATCACAGGGATCTGGGCCTGTTCCTGGGAGAGCAGTGTATCATTCAGGAAGGTGTTCTTAATGTTTGGTATACCCAGTGTTTTACAGTAAAATCACAGGGATCTGGGCCTGTTCCTGGGAGAGCAGTGTATCATTCAGGAAGGTGTTCTTAATGTTTGGTATACCGAGTGTTTTACAGTTGGCCAAATGGTGAGGTTCCGAACTGGGCATGTGAGACTGTATCTCCTCTTATGTTATATTTATGTTATGTTATGATTTAGATTCTAATAACTTTAGTTCAAAATACAAATGCATTGCTGTTATTCTGTATTTTCAACTAAATGCTTTAGCTTTCATTCTCTTTTATTTCAGGGGGAGAAAGAAATGGCTCATGATGATGGACCGAGGTGGGACATGAATTCATTTTCCACTTGTTATTGCACCCTTGCAGTACTACTCAGTATTACACTCTACCACAATACTATGATCCTAATATTCTCAATTTTATGTTGATGGTGATTATTTATACAGTAAATTGTGTGAAATGTTGTTACACATGGTGCAGTATATATATTTTTTGGGGGGGGTTACATTTTCTCGTCCCGTGTTGTTCAAATGATAGTATCTACTATCTAGAAAAACTGTGTAAAATAATGAATTCAGCATTGCATGTCTATCAACAAACTAACCATTAAGAATTGCATTGTTTTGTACCCCTACATACCCTCAGTATGTTCCAAGACCAGCTGGCCGAGAAGGTCCGGCCCTTCATAGACTTAATAGACTACATGAGATCCATAGGGATAGATAAGGAGCTGCCACTGCCAACCATTGCTGTGGTGGGAGACCAGAGTTCAGGAAAGAGCTCTGTGCTTGAGACTCTTTCTGGGGTGGCGCTGCCCAGAGGAACTGGTGAGATTCTGTATTGTTTTCTGAACATACAAAAAAACTATTAAAATCAATATTAGCATTTTAAATGTCATTCCCAGAACACCCAAAGTCTCTAAAAGTGGTTGTGTAACTTAGACATGATTTGGGAATTGACTCGTTTTTGGTTTGAAGATGCTGAAGTTGGCGATTGATGCCCGTGGCTAGGTAAACAACCCTGAAGCAGGTTTTCACACTGTCCTTGTCCATAGACGAGGTCAGGAAACAGACAGTACAATGGGACCACAGAGACACGGACATTACTGAAATGTTTAGAACTGTTCTAGATTACCACAGCAAAACTTTATTAAAAATGTTAACTGTACATGAGTTTTCTAACCATTTAGTCAGACACTGTAAATGTCTGACATGCTTTCTGAACATTAGAGCAACCTTGTTGTCTGTAGCCTGCAGAAGTTAAATATGTATCATGAAATTCATGTCCCGGTCCAATGTTGACTGTACTGTCATATTGTATTGTATTGATTGTTCTGTAATACAGTATAATGATCTGTCATTGGTACTTCCTTGTTTCCAGGTATAGTCACTAGGTGCCCACTGCTACTTAAACTCTGTAACGACAGGACAGTGAAATGGGATGCTGTCATCTCATACGGAGGGAAAGTCTTTGAGTTTGACGAACCTTCAGAAGTCGTGAGACAAGTTGAACAAGGTGAGATGGGAACGAACACACACAGACACACACAGACACACACACACAGACACACACACAGACACACAGACACACACACAGACACACACACACAGACACACACAGACACACACACAAACACACAGACATATTATTCAATACTGTACATTAACCAGTGGAGGCTGCTCAGAGGAGGAAGGGGAGGACCAATCCTCCTCAATGAATAAAACAAAATGTAAAAATATATATTTTTAAATATATATTTTTAATAAAGTTATACTTAAAATATTTACATCACCAAATAATTGAATAATACACACTGTTTTGCAATGAAACCCTACAGTAGCCTCAACAGCACTCTGTAGGGTGGAACCATGGTGTAGCCAGACGACAGCTAGTCTCCATCTTCTTCTGGTTATATTGACTTCAATACAAAATCTTGGAGGCTCGTGGTTCTCCCTGCCTTCCATAGACTTACACAGAAAGTATGACAACTTCTGGAGGACGTCCTCCATCCTATCAGAGCTCTTGAAATATGAACTGAGATGTTGGCCACCCAGTCAAAGGATCAGAGAACGAATCTATTACAGAAAGCATAAGCTACAGCTAGCTAGCACTGCAATACATAACATTTGGTGAGTAGCTTACCCAAATAGAGAGAAAGACAAGAGGAACAGTTTTGAAAAAAGAAAATGAAGGACACTTTCAGTTACTGAGCTAGTGAAGTTAGCTAGCTAGTTTAGCCTACTCAGACACCAGGCTCAAACAGAGAGGGATGCTATGTTAGCTAGCTGGGTATGACTATCCAACAAAGGAACTCTTCCAAGTCAAGGTAAGTTTTTAGGTTTTATAAATTGTTAGCCACTGATGCCCTCCCGATGTAACTGCTAAACTGCTTGCTGCTGACTGAACACTGTACTGCATGATTGTATCAGGTTTACTAACGTGTTAGGGTTAGGGTTAGGGTTAGGGGTTAGGGTTAGGGTTAGGATTAGGGGTTAGGGTTAGGGTTAGGGTCAGGGATGGGTTAGGGTTAGGGTCAGGGATGGGTTAGGGTTAGGGTTAGGGTTAGGATGGGTTAGGGTTAGGGTTAGGGATAGGGTTAGGGTTAGGGGTTAGGGGTTAGGGTTAGGGTCAGGATGGGTTAGGGGTTAGGGTTAGGGTTAGGGTCAGGGATGGGTTAGGGGTTAGGGTTAGGGTTTAGGGTTAGGGGTTAGGGTTAGGGTCAGGGTCAGGTCAGGGATAGGGTTAGGGTTAGGGGTTAGGGGTTAGGGTTAGGGTCAGGGATAGGGTTAGGGTTAGGGTTAGGGTTAGGGGTTATGGTTAGGGTTAGGGTTAGGGTCAGGGATGGGTTAGGGGTTAGGGTTAGGGGTTAGGGTTAGGGTTAGGGTTAGGGTCAGGGATAGGGTTAGGGTTAGGGTTAGGGGTTAGGGTTAGGGTTAGTAGCTCTAGTAGCTAGGTTGACCATGATGGTATAATATGGTGACAACGATGTCGGCTGTGTGTAGCACTGATATGAAGGTTTGGCTTGGAAAGGTTTTTTCGGCTGGTCACAGACAGCCGTCACAGCACTGAATCCACAAGGGAAAACATGATAGGAGGGGAGCACGTAGATGGGAGGAGGAATTATATATACAATGATCAAAAACATCAGACTTTTTGGAAGCAAACAGAACAAAACAGGCATAAACATACCTGAATTTGTCCAATAGAAACTCTTGTTTGCTACAGACAAATTGAATGTATTGGATGTGTCGGTGTCTGTCACCTTGATTACTAAAAATTCTCTCAACTTTTGCACCTGCATTGTTAACTTTCATTCATAGGCTAGGTTGTAGTATCATGTAGTAGCCTAAACCTATCAGAGTTACAATGAGCTGGGTGAATGGAATAAGAATGACAGTAACCTAAACTCATCACTGTTACATTGAACTGGGTGAATATGAATGACAGTAACCTAAACCTGTCACTGTTACATTGAACTGGGTGAATATGAATGACAGTAACCTAAACCTGTCACTGTTACATTGAACTGGGTGAATATGAATGACAGTAACCTAAACCTGTCACTGTTACATTGAACTGGGTGAATATGAATGACAGTAACCTAAACCTGTCACTGTTACATTGAACTGGGTGAATATGAATGACAGTAACCTAAACCTGTCACTGTTACATTGAACTGGGTGAATATGAATGACAGTAACCTAAACCCTTCACTGTTACATTGAACTGGGTGAATATGAATGACAGTAACCTAAACCCATCACTGTTACATTGTGCTGGGTGAATATGAATGACAGTAACCTAAACCTGTCACTGTTACATTGTGCTGGGTGAATATGAATGACAGTAACCTAAACCTGTCACTGTTACATTGAACTGGGTGAATATGAATGACAGTAACCTAAACCTGTCACTGTTACATTGTGCTGGGTGAATATGAATGACAGTAACCTAAACCTATCACTGTTACATTGA
>NW_027035394.1:0-10428 GCF_034236695.1 Oncorhynchus nerka | reverse complement strand
GTAGCTTATGAAACAGGGCGAGCTAGAAACAGGAAGTAGCTATGAAACAGACGCTATGGGGCGTAGCCTTGAAACGAAGTAGCCTATAAACAGACGTAGCCTATGAAACAGGAAGTCAGCCCCTATGAAACAGGAAGTAGCCTATGAAACAGGACGTAGCCTATGAACAGGAAGTAGCCTATGAAACAGGACGTAGCCTATGAAACAGGGCGTAGCCTATGAAACAGAGTAGCTTATGAAACAGGCGTAGCTATGAAACAGGAAGTAGCCTATGAAACCCGGGGCGTAGCCTATGAAACAGGAAGTAGCCTAGCCTAGCCTATGAAACAGGCGTAGCCTATGAGTAGCCTATGAAACAGGACGTAGCCTATGAAACAGGGCGTAGACTAAGTAGGCTATATGAAACAGGACGTAGCCTATGAAACAGGACGTAGCCTATGAAACAGGAAGTAGCCTATAGCCTATGAAACAGGACGTAGCCTATGAAACAGGAAGTAGGCTATAGAAACAGGAGCGTAGCCTATGAAACAGGGCGTAGCCTATGAAACAGAAGTAGCCTATGAAACAGGGCGTAGCCTATGAAACAGAGAGCATGTATAAAAACAGGAAGTAAGCCCATGAAACAGGGCGTAGCCTATGAAGCAAAGGAAGTAGCCTATGAAACAGGAAGTAGCCTATGAAACAGGACGTAGACTATGAAACAGGGCGTAGCCTATGAAACAGGAAGTAGCCTATGAAACAGGACGTAGCCTATGAAACAGGAAGTAGGCTATGAAACAGGACGTAGCCTATGAAACAGGGCGTAGCCTATGAAACAGGAAGTAGCCTATGAAACAGGACGTAGCCTATGAAACAGGGCGTAGCCTATGAAACAGGACGTAACCTATGAAACAGGAAGTAGCCTATGAAACAGGACATAGCATATGAAACAGGATGTAACCTATGAAACAGGAAGTAGCCTATGAAACAGGAAGTAGCCTATGAAACCGGAAGTAGCCTATAAAACAGGATGTGTCCTATGAAACAGGAAGTAGCCTATGTGAGCAGAAGCATTTAAAGAGAGAAATGAAAACGTGTCTGGTCTTTAATGACTGGCTTAGGCACTGTTTGGAACCTTCCTGTATCAGCTTGCTCTACCGGATGAGACTCCAGACATTAACGGACTGTGTCTTACGTTTATGTACAGTACAGCAGTAGCTGTGTGTGTGTGTGTGTGTGTGTGTGTGTCAGCCAGCAGTCTACCTGTGCAGGGTCTGGACATGTACATGTAACCTCTATAGCTCATCTGTCCTGTACTCCTCTGCCCTCCCTCTTCTCCCTCTTTCCTTCCTTCCCTTTCTCTCCTCTCTCCCTGCTGGTGGACATCTGTGACCTATCACGCATGCGCACACACACACACACACACACACACACACAAAACACACAAACTGTGCATGTCAGTTCTCTGAAGGCACAGCCCCAACAATGCATGGTGTGCCAGGTGTGTGTGTGTGTGTGTGTGTGTGTGTGTGTGTGTGTGTGTGTGTGTGTGTGTGTGTGCGGGTCAGACTAGTTATGGCCATAAGGACCTAGGATTCTCCACGGGAATGTCCTCTTCGCTCAGCACCATGGCAACCTGGACACCTGATCCTGTGGCCCGCCTCCTCGTTTATCAGTTTCGGTTAGAACACACTTGATGCTAGCCAGCCTAATAACATTTCACATTAGCCGCGATTTCCTGACACAAACAAACGAAGAGTCACACAAACACAAAAATAGACACATGCACGTACGCACACACACACACACTCCCTATGTTCCCTTCACGCCTGAAGGCCTGTGTCACTTAGTTTGACCGGTGGAGTTTAGGCACCAGATGTCTCCAGCTGTCACCACTGGAAACATATGCTGTGCCTTCATGTGTGTTCCCATCTAAATAAGCCCTGTGTTTACCTCAGCCTTTGTCTATATGTTTCCTCCTCTCATATTTTAATCTTTTCCCAGCATCTCCCTGCTTTATTTTCTATCCTTGATTATACAAATGAGCCCAAACACTGCGGAGGAGGAGGAGGATGAGGAGGAGAGAGGGATGGAGAGGAGGAGAGAGATGGAGGAAAGACGAGGAGAGGGATGGAGGAGGAGGAAGGAAAGGAATGGAGGAGGGAGGAGGAGAGGGATGGAGGAGGAGGGAGGGATAGAGAGGAGGAGGAGAGGGATGGAAAGAGATAGAGGAAGAGAAGGAGATGAAAGGAGGAGAGAGGGAATGGAGGTGAGGATGGAGGAGGAAGAGGAGAGGGATGGAGGAGGAGAGGATGGAGGATGAGGAGAGGATGGAGGAGGAGGAGGAGAGGGATGGAGGAGGAGGGATGGAGGAGGAGGAGGGATGGAGGAGGAGGAAGAGGAGGGATGGAGGAGGAGGGATGGAGGAAGAGAGGAGGAGAGTGTTGGAGGAGGACAAGGAGAGGGATGGAGGGAGGATGAGGAGAGGGATGGAGGAGGAGGAGGAAGGGAATGGAGGAGGAGGAAGAGGAGAGGGATGGAGGAGGAGAGGGATGGAGGAGGAGGAGGAGGAGAGGGATGGAGGAGGAGGAAGAGGAGGGGGATGGAGGAGGAGAGGGATGGAGGAGGAGGAGGAGGAGGAGAGGATGGAGGAGGAGGAAGAGGAGAGGGATGGAGGAGGAGGAGAGGGATGGAGGAGGAGGAGAGGGTTGGAGGAGGAGGAGAGGGATTGAGGAGGAGGAGAGGGATGGAGGAGGAGGCGGAGGAGGTGGAGGAGGCGGAGGCGGAGGAGGAGAGGGATGGAGGATTGAGGAGGAGGAGGAGAGGGATGGAGGAGGAGGAGGACAGGGATGGAACTCAGCTGAAGCAGTCCTATTTTCATTTAAAGAAATTGCCTCGCATTATATCCAGCAGCTTTGTTTTTAGTAACGTGCCCTGAGGGGATGCAGAATGTAGAACAATATCTAGGAAGTGACTAGGAAGTGGCTCTCTGTTTGATTCGGGGGAGCGACTTGTGAGACAACTGCAAAATGACTGACAACCCGGCACAGCGACGAACGCTGTCAAACATTGGGATTCAAATAATGTTTCATGGAGATTCAATGACAAACGCATCCTTGTAGGCCTTTGGTTTGATCCTCATGGATAATGTATATTCTCTTTTAAAACACGCATGAGGAGATCTTTTTGTTTTGTCACTTTAAATAATTAATATTTCTGTGGTAGGCAAGGCTGATAGGGGATGGTGGGTATACTGTATATACACAAAAAATACCTCATTCCAAAATCATGTGCATTAATATGGAGTTGGTCCCCTTTGCTGTTGTAACAGCCTCCCACAATCTGGGAAGGCTTTCCACTAGATGTTGGAATATTGCTGCAGGGACTTGCCTCCATTCAGCCACAAGAGTATTAGTGAGGTCGGACACTGATGTTGGGCGATTAGCCTGGTCTCACAGTCGGCGTTCCTATTCATCCCAAAGGCGTTCGATGGGGTTGAGGTCAGGGTCTCATGCAGGCTAGTCAAGTTCTTTCCACCAATTGTCATGCTGAAACTGGAAAGGGCCTTCCCCAAACTGTTACCCTGAAGTTGGAACCACAGAATCATCTAGAATGTCATTGGATGCTGTAGTGTTAAGATTTCCCTTCACTGGAACTAAGGGGCTAGCTCAAACCATGGATAAACAGCCCCAGAACATTATTCTCCTCCAACAAACTTTACAGTAGGCACTATGCATTGATTCGGTCGTCCGTCAGACTGCCAGATGGTGGCGTGATTCATTACTCCAGAGAATGCGTTTCCACTCCTACAGAGTCCAATGGCGGTGAGCTTGGCATTACCAAGGCTTGTGTGCGGCTGCTCGGCCATGGAAACTGATTTAATGAAGCTCCCGGCGAACAGTTCTTGTGCTGACGTTGCTTCCACAGGGAGCTTGGAACTCGGTAGTGAGTGTTGCAACCAAGGACAGACGATACACACTTCAGCACTCGGCGGTCCCATTCAGTTAGCTTGTTGTGGTCTACAACTTTGCAGCTGAGCTGTTGTTGCTCCTAGACATTTCCACTTCACAATAACAGCACTTACAGTTAACCGGGGCAGCTCTAGCAGGAAATTTGACAAACTGACTTGTTGGAAAGGTGGCAATCTATGACGATGCCACGTTGAAAGTCACTGAGCTCTTCAGTAAGGACATTCTACTGCCAGTGTTTGAATATGGAGATTGCATACACCTGTCAGCAACGGGTGTGGCTGAAATAGGGGTGTGCACATAGGGGTGTGCACATAGGGGTGTGCACATAGGGGTGTGCACATAGGGGTGTGCACATAGGGGTGTGCACATAGGGGTGTGCACATAGGGGTGTGCACATAGGGGTGTGGCTGAAATAGGGGTGTGCACATACTTTTGGCCATGTACTGTACACTGACTGACCAGGTGAATCCAGGTAAGCCACTTCAATCAGTCTAGATGAAGGAGACTACAGGTTAAGGAAGGATTTTCAAGCCTTGGAACAATTGAGACATGGATTGTGTATATGTGCCATTCAGAGGTGAATGGGCAAGACAAAAAGATTTAAGTGCCATTAGACGGGTATGGTAGTAGGTGCCCAGGCACACCGGTTTGTGTCAAGAACTGCAATGCTGCTGGGTTTTTATGCTCACCAGTTTCCTGTGGTGATCAAGAATGGTCCACCACCCAAAGGACATCCAGCCAACTTGACACAACTGTGGGAAGCATTGGAGTCAACATGGGCCAGCATCCCTGAGCAACACTTTCGTTCATGCCCCGACAATTGAGGCTGTTCTGAGGGCAAAATGGCGGTGCAACTCACTGTATATACAGCGAGCATACCAAACATTATGAACATGTTTATTGTCACATACATCAGAGAGTGCAGTGAAATGTGTTGTTTACAGGGTCAGCCATAGTAGTCAGCGCCCTGGAGCTAATTATTGTTAAGTGCCTTGCTCAAGGGACACATCGGCAGATTTTTCACTTTGATGGCTCGGTTATTCAAACCAGTGACCTTTTTGGTTACTGTCACCCAACTGTCCCAGTGGAACAGTGGTCTAAGACTCTGCATCTCAGTGCAAGAGGCAGCACTGCAGTACCTGGTGTGAATCCAGGCTGCATTACATCCGGGCGTGATTGGGGAGTCCTATGGTGCACACAATTGGCCCCCAGCTATGCGGTTTGGCGGACTGACGCTGGGCCGTCATTATAAATAAGAATTTGTTCTTAACTGACTTGCCTAGTTAAATAAATGTAAAATAAATAAACGCTCTATGCGCTGATTACCTGCCACCATGTGTGGTGATTATGTAACACACACACTGGAGATTCCCCACGTGTTCTGCAGGGACTTTTGTTCCACTTAGTAAAGTGATGTTGACGTGTGTGTGTGTGTGTGTGTGTGTGTGTGTGTGTGTGTGTGTGTGAATGTATTTATCCATGGTATATGATACCAGAGATCCACAGGCTTGTCTGATCCTGTTGTAATCTAGCGCTGTAGCTGCAATAACACACACTTTCCATGATGTATGTATGTGTATGTGTGTGTGTGTGTGTGTGTGTGTGTGTATGTGTGTGTGTGTGTGTGTGTGTGTGTGTGTGTGTGTGTGTGTGTGTGTGTGTGAGAGAGAGAGTATTTGTGACACAGAGAGAGACTGGGAGCACCTAACACCACGCCCCTTACTGCTGCTCCCAGTGTCACCGTGGTTACGTTTCCGGAGACCCCCAGAGGGTCGCTGAGCATTATGACTCACATAAACATCAGAAGGGGGTGTTTCCCTCCCCTCCCCTCTTCTCCTCTCATCCTCCCATCTCTCACTCTCCTCTCCTCCTCTCCCTATCCCCTCCCCCTCAGCCCATCTCTCCTGGGACAAGAGGAGGTAAACATCCTGCCTGTCTCTCTCTGTGCTGGAAAGTTTGACCAGCCTCTCCTTCTCACCAGTGGAGACTAGAAACAACAAGTGAAGCTGTTCCATTCACTGTGTTTCCAGTCAATATTTACATCATGGAAGACTCAGCTGTTGTGTTCCTCCAGCATTAAGGTGCTTCTATTTCAGTGTGTGCTGACCAGCTCCAGTGGTTTTAGAAAGTAACAGACCCAACAAGTACAGTGAGTAAGGTCATTGTATTATGTGTGTTAAATAGAGGAGGTTACAGTACTGTAGACTGAGATAGAGGAGGTTACAGTACTGTAGACTGAATAAGAGGAGATTACAGTACTGTAGACTGAGATAGAGAGTTACAGTACTGTAGACTGAGATAGAGGAGGTTACAGTACTGTAGACTGAATAGAGGAGATTACAGTACTGTAGACTGAGATAGAGGAGGTTACAGTACTGTAGACTGAGATAGAGGAGGTTACAGTACTGTAGACTGAGATAGAGGAGGTTACAGTGTAGACTGAGATAGAGGAGGTTACAGTACTGTAGACTGGGATAGAGAGGAGGTTACAGTACTGTAGACTGAGATAGAGGAGGTTACAGTACTGTAGACTGAGATAGAGGAGGTTACAGTACTGTAGACTGAGATAGAGGAGGTTACAGTACTGTAGACTGAGATAGAGGAGGTTACAGTACTGTAGACTGAGATAGAGGAGGTTACAGTACTGTAGACTGAGATAGAGGAGGTTACAGTACTGTAGACTGAGATAGAGGAGGTTACAGTACTGTAGACTGAGATAGAGGAGGTTACAGTACTGTAGACTGAGATAGAGGAGGTTACAGTACTGTAGACTGAGATAGAGGAGGTTACAGTACTGTAGACTGAGATAGAGGAGATTACAGTACTGTAGACTGAGATAGAGGAGGTTACAGTACTGTAGACTGAGATAGAGGAGGTTACAGTACAGATGGAAGCTGAGTTACAGACTGTAGACTGAGATAGGAGGTTACAGTACTGTAGACTGAGATGAGGAGGAGTACTGTAGACTGAGATAGAGGAGGTTACAGTACTGTAGACTGAGATAGAGGTACAGTACTGTAGACTGAGATAGAGGAGGTTACAGTACTGTAGACTGAGATAGAGGAGGTTACAGTACTGTAGACTGAGATAGAGGAGGTTATCAGTACTGTAGACTGAGATAGCTGAGGTTACAGTACTGTAGACTGAGATAGAGGAGAGTGTTACAAGTACTGTAGACTGAGATAGGAGGAGGTTACAGTACTGTAGACTGAGATAGAGGAGGTTACAGTACTGTAGACTGAGATAGAGGAGATTACAGTACTGTAGACTGAGATAGAGGAGGTTACAGTACTGTAGACTGAGATAGAGGAGGTTACAGTACTGTAGACTGAGATAGAGGAGGTTACAGTACTGTAGACTGAGATAGAGGAGGTTACAGTGCAGACTGAGATAGAGGATTATGGTACTGTAGACTGAGATAGAGGAGGTTACAGTACTGTAGACTGAGATAGAGGAGGTTATGGTACTGTAGACTGAGATAGAGGAGGTTACAGTACTGTAGACTGAGATAGAGGAGGTTACAGTACTGTAGACTGAGATAGAGGAGGTTACAGTACTGTAGACTGGAGATAGATGAGGTTACAGTACTGTAGACTGAGATAGAGGAGGTTACAGTACTGTAGACTGAGATAGAGGAGGTTACAGTACTGTAGACTGAGATAGAGGAGGTTACAGTACTGTAGACTGAGATAGAGGAGGTTACAGTACTGTAGACTGAGATAGAGGAGGTTACAGTACTGTAGACTGAGATAGAGGAGGTTACAGTACTGTAGACTGAGATAGAGGAGGTTACAGTACTGTAGACTGAGATAGAGGAGGTTACAGTACTGTAGACTGGAGATAGAGGAGGTTATGGTACTGTAGACTGAGATAGAGGAGGTTACAGTACTGTAGACTGAGATAGAGGAGGTTATGGTACTGTAGACTGAGATAGAGGAGGTTACAGTACTGTAGACTGAGATAGAGGTACAGTACTGTAGACTGAGATAGAGGAGGTTACAGTACTGTAGACTGAGATAGAGGAGGTTACAGTACTGTAGACTGAGATAGAGGTACAGTACTGTAGACTGAGATAGAGGAGGTTACAGTACTGTAGACTGAGATAGAGGAGGTTACAGTACTGTAGACTGAGATAGAGGAGGTTACAGCACTGTAGACTGAGATAGAGGAGGTTATGGTACTGTAGACTGAGATAGAGGGAGGTTACAGTACTGTAGACTGAGATAGAGGAGGTTATGGTACTGTAGACTGAGATAGAGGAGGTTACAGTACTGTAGACTGAGATAGAGGTACAGTACTGTAGACTGAGATAGAGGAGGTTACAGTACTGTAGACTGAGATAGAGGAGATTACAGTACTGTAGACTGAGATAGAGGAGGTTACAGTACTGTAGACTGAGATAGAGGAGGTTACAGTACTGTAGACTGAGATAGAGGAGATTACAGTACTGTAGACTGAGATAGAGGAGGTTACAGTACTGTAGACTGAGATAGAGGAGGTTACAGTACTGTAGACTGAGATAGAGGAGGTTACAGTACTGTAGACTGGAGATAGGAGGAGGTTACAGTACTGTATACTGGAGATAGAGGAGGTTACGGTACTGTAGACTGAGATAGAGGGGAGGTTACAGTACTGTAGACTGAGATAGAGGAGGTTACAGTACTGTAGACTGAGATAGAGGAGGTTACAGTACTGTAGACTGAGATAGAGGAGATTACAGTACTGTAGACTGAGATAGAGGAGGTTACAGTACTGTAGACTGAGATAGAGGAGGTTACAGTACTGTAGACTGAGATAGAGGAGGTTACAGCACTGTAGACTGAGATAGAGGAGGTTACAGTACTGTAGACTGAGATAGAGGAGGTTACAGCACTGTAGACTGAGATAGAGGAGGTTACAGTACTGTAGACTGAGATAGAGGAGATTACAGTACTGTAGACTGAGATAGAGGAGGTTACAGTACTGTAGACTGAGATAGAGGAGGTTACAGTACTGTAGACTGA
This sequence comes from Oncorhynchus nerka, assembly GCF_034236695.1. Classification (NCBI taxonomy): domain Eukaryota; kingdom Metazoa; phylum Chordata; class Actinopteri; order Salmoniformes; family Salmonidae; genus Oncorhynchus; species Oncorhynchus nerka. The sequence continues at coordinate 1,475 of NW_027035394.1, read as the reverse complement.
GATAGAGGAGGTTACAGTACTGTAGACTGAGATAGCTGAGGTTACAGTACTGTAGACTGAGATAGAGGAGGTTACAGTACTGTAGACTGAGATAGAGGAGGTTACAGTACTGTAGACTGAGATAGAGGAGGTTACAGTACTGTAGACTGAGATAGAGGAGGTTATGGTACTGTAGACTGAGATAGAGGAGGTTACAGTACTGTAGACTGAGATAGAGGAGGTTATGGTACTGTAGACTGAGATAGAGGAGGTTGCACTATGAGCTGAATAGGACAGTACTGTAGACTGAGATAGAGGAGGTTACAGTACTGTAGACTGAGATAGAGGAGGTTACAGTACTGTAGACTGAGATAGAGGTACAGTACTGTAGACTGAGATAGAGGAGGTTACAGTACTGTAGACTGAGATAGAGGAGGTTCCAGTACTGCAGACTGTGATAGAGGAGGTTCCAGTACTGTAGACTGGAGATAGAGGAGGTTGCAGTGCTGTAGACTGAGATAGATGTTACAGTACTATAGACTGAGATAGGGAGGAGGTTACAGTACTGTAGACTGCAGATGAGAGGAGGTTGCAGTGCTGTAGACTGAAAGATAGATGTTACAGTACTGTAGACTGAGATAGAGGGAGGTTACAGTACTGTGTGGCTGCAGACTCGAGGTTACAGTACTGTAGGCTGAGGTCTGTAGGAGGTTCACATGTGCTGTAGCTACTGGAGATAGAGGAGGTTGCAGTACTGTGGCACGGAGATAGAGGTTGCAGTGCTGCTAGACTGAGATAGAGGAGGTTACAGTACTGTGGAGCTGAGATAGAGGAGAGGTTACAGTACTGTAGACTGAGATAGAGGAGGTTACAGTACTGCTTAGACTGAGATAGAGGAGGTTACAGTACTGTAGACTGAGATATAAGAGGAGGTTACAGTGCTGTAGAGCTGAGATAGAGCAGGTTACAGTGCTGTGGGCTGAGATAGATGTTACAGTACTGTGGGCTGAGGTAGAGGAGGTTGCAGTACTGTAGACTGAGATCAGCTGAGGTTACTATGATACTGTAGACTGCAGGATAGAGGGAGGTTACGGTCCTGCGAGGCAGAGATAGAGGAGGAATTTACAGATCCTGTGGAGGCTGGAGATAGGAGGAGGTTACAGTACTGTAGACTGAGATAGAGAGGAGGGTGCAGTACTGTGGGCCGAGCCAGAGGATGATTACAGTACTGTGGAGCTGAGATAGAGGAGGGTTTACAGTGCTGTAGACTGAGATAGAGGAGGTTACAGTACTTTGTAGACTGAGATAGAGGAGGTTACAGCACTGTAGACTGAGATAGAGGAGGTTACAGCACTGTAGGCTGAGATAGAGGAGGTTACAGTGCTGTAGACTGAGATAGAGAGGGATTACAGTACTGTAGACTGAGATAGAGGAGGTTGCAGTACTGTAGACTGAGATAGAGGAGGTTACAGTGCTGTGTAGACTGAGATAAGAGG
>NW_027035393.1:0-10427 GCF_034236695.1 Oncorhynchus nerka | reverse complement strand
TCAGTGAGTTTTCAGGACCTGAAAAATACTTGTTTTCACATGAAATATGAGGTAAATAAGAGCTGATCAAGAAATGTTCTCTGTAGCGGAAATCTAGATGCCACAACTAATGTTTTTTCACCTGCTGTACCCATTGACTGTAATGATAATGTTTTCTCCTACTGTACCCATTGACTGTAATGATAATGTTTTCTCCTGCTGTACCCATTGACTGTAATGATAATGTTTTTCAACTGCTGTACCCATTGACTGTAATGTTAATGTTTTCACCTGCTGTACCCATTGACTGTAATGTTAATGTTTTTCACCTGCTGTACCCATTGACTGTAATGTTAATGTGTTCCACCTACTGTACCCATTGACTGTAATGTTAATGTTTTACCTACTGTACCCATTGACTGTAATGTTTTCACCTGCTGTACCCATTGACAGCAATGTTAATGTTTTTCACCTGCTGTACCCATTGACTGTAATGTTAATGTTTTCACCTGCTGTACCCATTGACCGTAATGTTTTCACCTGCTGTACCCATTGACTGTAATGTTCCACCTACTGTACCCATTGACTGTAATGTTTTCTCCTACTGTACCCATTGACTGTAATGTTAATGTTTTTCACCTGCTGTACCCATTGACAATCACATTAACGTCCTAATGATCACTACAGTGGACGATATTTTGCACTTACAATAAAAGATAAATAACAATATTTTAAAACATTTATTTTTGTTTTAATTTTTCACCTCAAACTGACATGTAAAAAAACAGTGAGGTATGTTGCTATAGGAACAGCTGGTCACATTCAGATATGTTGCTATGGGAACAGCTAGTCACAGCCAGGTATGTTGCTATAGGAACAGCTGGTCACAGCCAGGTATGTTGCTTTAGGAACAGCTACTCACAGCCAGGTATGTTGCTATAGGAGCAGCTGATCACAGTGAGGTATGTTGCTATAGGAACAAATGCTCGTTTCCTGGTACGACCAGCAGTGCTCTTTCTGATCTCAGCTTTAAGCTTAGGGCTTACTTTTTTGAACATTCTGTTAAAAATCGCGCAACATTTCAGCGCTCTGCTACTCATGCCAGGAATATAGTATATGCATATGATTAGTATGTGTGGATAGAAAACACTCAGACGTTTATAAAACTGGTTAAATCACGGCTGTGACTATAACAGAACGTGCGTTTCATCGAAAAGTGCAGGAAAATCTGATCACTGAAAATGGAAAAATAAATCCATGCGCGGTTTCAACCGATTGATAAAGGTGAACCACAATAAATGCGGCCGAGGTTGCAATACCTACAGCTTCAACACGATGTCAACAGTCTTGTCATTTGCCTAGTCTTTGTCTCTTGGTCAAACGAACAAGAGACAGGCTTTTTCTTCAGGTCTCCGACCGGATATTTTGGTTGAGATTTACCCGGACATTATTTCCAGACGTACCCCTATAGAATATACTTCGTCTCGTGATTAATTTGATCGCTTATTAACGTTTACTAATACCTAAAGTTGCATTACAAAAGTATTTCGAAGTGTTTTGTGAAAGTTTATCGTTGACTTTTTTAATTTAAAAAAAATGACGTTACGTTATAAGACGCTATTTTCTTCCGTTTATCACACAGTCTTCATAGATCGATATATATCGATATATATCGATATATATATGCACCGATTTAATCGAAAAAAAAGACCCAATAGTGATTATGGGACATCTAGGAGTGCCAACAAAGAAGATGGTCAAAGGTAATGAATGTTTTATATTTTATTTGTGCGGTTTGTGTAGCGCCGACTATGCTAATTATTTTGTTTACGTCCCCTGCGGGTCTTTTGGGGTGTTACATGCTATCAGATAATAGCTTCTCATGCTTTCCCGAAAAGCATTTAAAAATCTGACTTGTTGCCTGGATTCACAACGAGTGTAGCTTTAATTCAATACCCTGCATGTGTATTTTAATGAACGTTTGAGTTTTAACTAGTACTATTAGCATTTAGCGTAGTGCATTTGCATTTCCAGATTTCTAGATGGGACGCCTGCGTGTCAGGTAGGAGCAAGAGGTTAAGGCCTGAAAAAGTTTGATATTTTACTCCATTTCAACCCAATCTATTCACCGTCAGTCTCTTGCATGGGCAGAGGTTGACGCTGAGAAATAGGAATTTAGTTCTTTGTCCCAAATGGCACCCTATTCCCTCTCTAGTGCACTTCTCCGGACCCAGAACCCAAATGGCATCCTATTCCCTCTCTAGTGCACTTCTCCTGACCCAGGACCCATAGGGAATAGGGTTTCATTTACAACGCTGTCCAGAAGCTCATCCAGACAACTGGAGGCCTCGATTAGCTCTCTTCAAGGTCGCCCACAGTCCTGCCATCTTTATCCTTCATTTATTGTGTATTTTTGTATTTTTTTGCTCCAATGGCCTCCACTCATCTCAGGTTCCAAGTGAGGGTGATGCGCTCCAATTGACAAGGCCATATTCCCAGAATGCAGCATGGCTGTCGCCACTCAGCAGGAACAGAGAATCAATCATCAGCTGTGTCGAGGTGAAAGGTGCCCAAAGGCCCAGCCCGCCACACTGACACACACACACACACACCCAGACACACACACACACAGCGAGACATACGCACGCAAACACACACACCGACTCGCATACACACACACACCAAGCTACACACTCACACACACACACCGAGACATACACACTCACATCAAGCCATACGCACGCAGACACACACACCGACTCGCATACACACACACACCAAGCTACACACTCAAACATACATCAAGAAATATGCACGCAGACACACACACACCGACACGCATACACACACACACACCAAGCTACACACTCAAACATACATCAAGAAATACGCACGCAGATACACACACCGACACCGATACACACACACACACACCAAGCTACACACTCCCACACACACACCGAGACATATGCACGCAGACACCGACACGCATACACACACACACACACCAAGCTACACACTCACACACACACACCAAGACATACACACTCACACACACACACCGAGACATACGCACGCAGACACACACACCAAGCTACACACTCATACACACACCGAGACATACACACTCACACACCGAGACATACGCACGCAGACACACACACCGACAGGCGTACACACACACACACACACACACACCAAGCTACACACGCAGACACACACCGAGACAGATGCACACAGACACACGCATACACACACACTTACATCAACCTACACATTCAGACACACATGGGTGGGAATACTGCAACTGAGGTACCTCACACACACACACACACACACACACACACAAACACACACACACACACAAACACGCGAACACACACACGAACACACACACGAACACACACACACACACACACGAACACACACACACACGAACACACACACACACACGAACACACACGAACACACACACGAACACACACACACACACACACACACACACACACACACACACACACACACACACACACACACACACACACACGGTTCACTGAGGGTTTCCGTGGATGCAGTGAATCAGACAGAGACATGTGCTGAACACTCCAACAGCCGTAGGGGACGACTGACGTTTTATCGACTCTAAATAACCAACCGTGTTATTTTGATAGTTTTTTCATCTTCTTCGCATCGTTTGTAACATATTTTATTTTATATTTATTATATATTTTTTATATTTTATATTTTTTATTTTACGTTGTCTACCGTCTCTCATGACCCGATAACAACTTCTGGACGTCAGATCCAGAGATTACTCAACCTTGAACTGGACAGAAAACATGATCTTCTGACTCCCGAACCAAGGCCCTCATCCCTGACATTCGCAGGAGAAGAAGACGGAGAGATATCGCGGAAGGAGATCGGGGTGTCTTGTAGGGGATCCGACGACGAGTGGCTAATCTGCCTTTGCCGTCGGTACTATTGGCTAACGTACATTCGCTGGATAGTTAAGTGGACGAACTACAAGTATATATGTCCTACTAACGGGACATTTAAAAAGTGTAATATCTTATGTTTCACCGAGTCGTGGCTGAACGACGACATGATTACCATACAGCTGGTGGGTTATACACTCTATCGGCAGGACAGAACAGCAGCCTCTGGTAAAGACAAGGGGTGGCGGTCTGTGTATATTTGTAAAAAAAAAGCTGGTGTACGATATCTAAGGAAGTCTCTAGGTTTTGCTCGCCTGAGGTAGAGTATCTCATGATAAGCTGTAGACCACACTAGCTAACCAAGAGACGTTTCATCTATATTCATATTCATACTGTCTTCATACCACCACAGACCGATGATGGCACTAAGACCGCACTCAATGAGTATCTCATGGTAAGCTGTAGACCACACTATCTAACCAAGAGAGGTTTCATCTATATTCATCATAGCAGTCTTCATACCACCACAGACCGAGGCTGGCACTAAGACCGCACTCAATGCACTGTATTCCACCATAAGCAAACAGGAAACCACTCACCCAGAGGCGGCACTCCTAGTGGCCGGAGACTTTAATGCAGGGAAAATTAAATCTGTTTTACCTCAATTCTACCAACATGTTAAATGTGCAACCAGAGGAGAAACATAACTCTAGACCACCTTTACTCACAGAGATGGGTACAAAGCTCTCTCTCGCCCACCATTTGGCAAATCTGAACATAACTCTATGCTCCTGATTCGGCAGGGGCGGCAGGGTAGCCTAGTGGATTAGAGCGTTGAACTTGTAACCGGAAGGTTGCAAGTTCAAATCCCCGAGATGACAAGGTACAAATCTGTCGTTCTACCCCTGAACAGGCAGTTAACCCACTGTTCCTAGGCCGTCATTGAAAATAAGTTCTTAACTGACTTGCCTGGTTAAATAAAGGTAAAACAATAAATTCCTGCTTACAAGCAAACATTAAAGCAGGAAGCACCAGTGACTCGGTCAATTTAACAGAGGAAGCAGATGCTAAGCTACAGGACTGTTTTCACAGACTGGAACGTGTTACAGGATTCTTCCAAAAAGAGTACACCACATCAGTCACTTGCTTCATCATTAAGTTCATTAATGACCCGGAAGCTTATAAGAAATCCTGCTTTTGCCTTCCGACGAAGCATCAAACAGGAAAAGCGTCAACGAAAAACACCTGCCTCTGATTGAGATCGAATCGTACTACACCGGCTCCGACGCTCGTCGGATGTGGCAGGGCTTGCAAACTATTACAGACTACAGAGGGATGCACAGCGGAGAGCTGCCCAGTGACACAAGCCTAACAGTTGTGCTAAATAACTTCTATGCTCGCTCGAGGCAAGTAACACTGAGGCATGCATGAGAGCATCAGCTGTTCCGGACGACTGTGTGATCGCGCTCTCCACAGCAGATGTGAGCACTTACAAGGCCCATGGCCAAATGGATTACCAGGATGTGTACTCCGAGCATGCGCTGACCAACTGGCAAGTGTCTTCACTGATATTTTCATCCTCTCCCTGTCTGAGTCTGTAATACCAACACATTTCAAGCAGACCACCATAGTCCTTGTGCCCAAGAACACTAAGGTAATCTGTAGCACTCACATCTGTCGGCGTGAAGTGCTTTGAAAGGCTAGTCAAGGCTGACATCAACACCATTATCCCAGAAACCCTAGACCCACTCCAATTTGCATACCGCCGCAACAGATCCACAGATGATGCAATCTCTACTGCACTCCACACTGCCCTCTCCCACCTGGACAAGAGGGACACCTACAGTGTGTGAAAATGTGATTCATTGACTACAGCTCAGAGTTCAACATCATAGTGCCTTCAAAGCTCATCACTAAGCTAAGGACCCTGGGACTAAACACCTCCCTCTACAACTGGATCCTGGACTTCCTGACGGGCCGCCCCCCCGGTGGTAAGGGTAGGTAACAACACATCTGCCATGCTGATTCTCAACACAGGGACCCCTCAGGGGTGCATTCTCTACACACACTACAACTATACTTCCCAAACACACACAACAGCAGTATTCTAATAGGACTTAATAAAGACAGCAATACACCTATTGTTAATCAAACACGTCAGTGACACTGGGAGAATTTTAGTTTTTATTTATTTATACCTCACACGAATGTGTTGCTTTGTTACATCAGTTAATCTTAATTAATAACGTTAAAGATAAGATTTGTTCATTGTTTGTTTTTGGGGGGTTAATAAATTACCGCTCCTCCTTGTTAATTGAGAGCAGAACATGTGAAGTATTCTTCTTCTCTGGTCGTAATCAGTGTAACACTCCCATTACGAGGATAATAAAATATAACATGCATTTCCCTTCTTGTTCCCTGAAGGGGGCATTATGATTATTTTAAATGCTAAATAGCTCCTACCACCCCCCCATGAAGCGTCAATTACTTGGATTTATGTCACAATGCTGCGTAGATTACCAAATAAATAAATGCATCCCAAATGGCATCCCTTATTCCCTATGTAGTACACTCACTTTTCACCAGAGGCCCCGTGGGGCCCTAGGGCACCGTGTAGGGAGTAGGGTGCCGTTCGGGACATAAAACCATATCAAATCAAATCAAATTTATTTATATAGCCCTTCGTACATCAGCTGATATCTCAAAGTGCTGTACAGAAACCCAGCCTAAAACCCCAAACAGCAAACAATGCAGGTGTAAAAGCACGGTGGCTAGGAAAAACTCCCTAGAAAGGCCAAAACCTAGGAAGAAACCTAGAGAGGAACCAGGCTATGTGGGGTGGCCAGTCCTCTTCTGGCTGTGCCGGGTAGAGATTATAACAGAACATGACCAAGATGTTCAAATGTTCATAAATGACCAGCATGGTCGAATAATAATAAGGCAGAACAGTTGAAACTGGAGCAGCAGCACAGTCAGGTGGACTGGGGACAGCAAGGAGTCATCATGTCAGGTAGTCCTGGGGCACGGTCCTAGGGCTCAGGTCCTCCGAGAGAGAGAGAAAGAAAGAGAATTAGAGAGAGCATATGTGGGGTGGCCAGTCCTCTTCTGGCTGTGCCGGGTGGAGATTATAACAGAACGTGGCCAAGATGTTCAAATGTTCATAAATGACCAGCATGGTTGAATAATAGTAAGGCAGAACAGTTGAAACTGGAGCAGCAGCATGGCCAGGTGGACTGGGGACAGCAAGGAGTCATCATGTCAGGTAGTCCTGGGACATGGTCCTAGGGCCCAGGCCAGTTGAAACTGGAGCAGCAGCATGGCCAGGTGGACTGGGGACAGCAAGGAGTCATCATGTCAGGTAGTCCTGGGGCATGGTCCTAGGGCTCAGGTCCTCCGAGAGAGAAAGAAAGAGAGAAGGAGAGAATTAGAGAACGCACACTTAGATTCACACAGGACACCGAATAGGACAGGAGAAGTACTCCAGATATAACAAACTGACCCTAGCCCCCGACACATAAACTAATGCAGCATAAATACTGGAGGCTGAGACAGGAGGGTCAGGAGACACTGTGGCCCTAACCAGGGACACCCCGGACAGGGCCAAACAGGAAGGATATAGCCACCCACTTTGCCAAAGCACAGCCCCACACCACTAGAGGGATATCTTCAACCACCAACTTACCATCCTGAGACAAGGCCAGTATAGCCCCAAGATCTCATGCAGCTGCTTCCAGGGAGGCGCCAACCCAGACAGGCCGACCACAGCAGTGAATCAACCCACCCAGGTGACGCACCCCCAGGGACGGCATGAGAGCCCCAGTAAGCCAGTGACTCAGCCCCGTGAACAGGGTAGAGGCAGAGAATCCCAGTGGAAAGAGAATCGGCCAGGCAGAGACAGCAAGGGCGGTTCGTTGCTCGGGAGCCTTTCCGTTCACCTTCCCACTCCTGGGCCAGACTACACTCAATCTGTGACCCACTGAAGAGATGAGTCTTCAGTAAAGACTTAAAGGTTGAGACCGGAGTTGCGTCTCTGACATGGGTAGGCAGACCGTTCCCATAAAAAAATTGAGCTCTATAGAGAAAGCCCTGCCTCAGCTGTTTTGGCAGAAATTCTGGGGACAATTAGGAGGCCTAGATCTTCTTGTGCATGTCGTGTGGTATATCACGGCAGGTTCAAAATCAGAGAGAGATAGGTAGGAGCAAGCCCATGTAATGCTTTGTAGGTTAGCAGTAAAACCTTGAAATCAGCCTTGCTTTGACAGGAAGCCAGTGTAAAACCATAGTTTGGCAGCAGCGGAATAATGAGGTGTAAAAGAACGTGAGTCAAGATGGATGAGACTGAGATTTAGACTGATCTTTTACTTCATTAAAAACATGAAGAACAGAGTCTAATGAAATTATATATTTTGCTACGAAGTTCTTTGACAATAGTAATGGAACATGTTCACATTGATCTAATGAATTTTTAGGGGAATGAGGGAGACTGTGATCTAATGAAACCTATTCATTATGGGTTCCAATCAAAAGCAGTCTGCTATATAGGGGGGAGTGGGGGTGGTATGATATTTGGGACGCAACACCATACTCTTCCTCAGATTGAAAGGTTTTTGGATTAATTACAATGTTAATAGATGAGATTTGGGATGATAAGATACAAAATAGCTCTCTGATACAGCATATGCTGCAGTTCTCAGTTGAACAAGCAGCTGCAGCACAGGGTGATGCTGTTACGGTTTTCTTCTGGTGAAGGAGAGGCGGACCAAAACGCAGCGCGGTTATTGATAAACACCTTTAATAAAGATGATAAAGTGAACAATAACTTATACAAAACAAGAAAACGTGGAAAACCAAAAAGCTTGTTGCGTAAAATAAAATAAAAATAAATAAAAAAATGTTTTACCTTTGGGATGGCAACACTTTAAGTTGGGTCAGAAAACGTTGAGTAAATTCACAATCCTGTTGCAGCTGGCTGCCTTAAATAAATTGTACATTGAATCAACCAACTTCTGCTCCAAGTTGAGTAAAATTGCTAGCCCGTCAAAGAAAGAACTTTCGAATAATGTATGTTTTTATATTGTAATAAAGACTACCGTTTTACACTGGGAAACAGGCAAATAAGGTAGAAGACAATTTCAAGTTGAGTTATATGTTCACTCAACGTAAAATTCAACTTGAGTATATATATAATATATATATATATATATATATATATATATAACTCAATTTCAATGTAAGGGTTTTCTTCTGGTGAAAGAGAGGCGGACCAAAATGCAGCGTGGTGGTTATTCATGTTTTTAATAAAGACAAAAAAAATACAAAACAAGAAAAGTGAAAACATAAACAGTCCTATCTGGTGCAAACACAGAGACAGGAACAATCACCCACAAAACCCAACACAAAACAGGCTACCTAAATATGGTTCCCAATCAGAGACAATGACTAACACCTGCCTCTGATTGAGAACCATATCAGGCCAAACATAGAAATAGACAAACCAGACACACAACATAGAATGCCCACCCAGCTCACGTCCTGACCAACACTAAAACAAGGAAAACACATTAGAACGATGGACAGAACATGACATTCAAGTTGAGTTATATATATATACTCAAGGTAACATTCAACAATATGTTGGGTCAGCCATAAGCCCAAATGTTGAGCAAACTCACAGTCCTACTACAGCTTGTTGCCTTTTACAAATGTACGTTGAATCAACTTTAAATGCTCATTTTGTTGAGCAAACCACACATTTTGTTGAGCAAACCACACATTTTTTTGAGCAAACCACACATTTTGTTGAGCAAACCACACATTTTTTTGAGCAAACCACACATTTTGCTGAGCAAACCACACATTTTGTTGAGCAAACCACACATTTTGTTGAGCAAACCACACATTTTGTTGAGCAAACCACACATTTTTTTGAGCAAACCACACATTTTGTTGAGCAAACCACACAATCCTAATTCATCTGGTTGTCTTATGTTGAATCAATATATATATATATATATATATATATATATATATATATATATCATATATCATATATCATATATATATATCATATATCATATATCATATATCATATATCATATATCATATATATATATCATATATCATATATATATATATATATCATATATCATATATCATATATATATCATATATCATATATCATATATCATATATCATATATATATATCATATATCATATATCATATATATATATCATATATCATATATCATATATATATATCATATATATATATCATATATCATATATCATATATCATATATATATATCATATATATATATATATATATATATATATAGTATATATATATATATATCATATATATATATATATCATATATATATATATATCATATATATATATATACATATATATATATATATACATATATATATATATATATATATATATATATATATATGTATATATATATATATATATATATATATATATACATATATATATATATATATAT
>NW_027035392.1:7500-10426 GCF_034236695.1 Oncorhynchus nerka | reverse complement strand
CAAATCAAATCAAATCAAATTTTATTTGTCACATACACATGGTTAGCAGATGTTAATGCGAGTGTAGCGAAATGCTTGTGCTTCTAGTTCCGACAATGCAGTGATAACCAACAAGTAATCTAACTAACAATTCCAAAACTACTGTCTTATACACAGTGTAAGGGGATAAGGAATATGTACATAAGGATATATGAATGAGTGATGGTACAGAGCAGCATACAGTAGATGGTATCGAGTACAGTATATACATATGAGATGAGTATGTAGACAAAGTAAACAAAGTGGCATAGTTAAAGTGGCTAGTGACATAAGAATGCAGTCGATGATCTAGAGTACAGTATATACATATGCATATGAGATGAATAGTGTAGGGTAAGTAACATTATATAAGGTAGCATTGTTTAAAGTGGCTAGTGATATATTTACATCATTTCCCATCAATTCCCATTTTTAAAGTGGCTGGAGTTGGTCAGTGTCAATGACAGTGTGTTGGCAGCAGCCACTCAATGTTAGTGATTGCTGTTTAACAGTCTGATGGCACCCAGATAAAGCTGTTTTTTCCAGTCTCTGGAAGTCCCAGCTTTGATGCACCTGTACTGACCTCGCCTTCTGGATGATAGCGGGGTGAACAGGCGTGGTTTGGGTGGTTGATGTCCTTGATCTTTATGGCCTTCCTGTAACATGGGTGGTGTAGGTGTCCTGGAGGCAGGTAGTTTGCCCCCGGTGATGCGTTGTGCAGACCTCATACCCTCTGGAGAGCCTTACGGTTGAGGGGCGGAGCAGTTGCCGTACCAGGGCGGTGATACGGCCGCCAGGATGCTCCGATTGTGCATCTGTAGAAGTTTGTGAGTGCTTTTGGTGACAGAAGCCGGAGATTTCTTCCCGCCTCCTGAGGTTGAAGGCGCTGCTGCGCCTTCTTCCGACGCTGTCAGTGTGAGTGGACCAATTCAGTTTGTCTGTGATGTGTATGCCGAGGAACTTAAAACTTGCTACCCTCTCCACTACTGATCCATCGATGTGGATAGGGGGGGTGTTCCCTCTGCTGTTTCACTGAGTCCACAATCATCTCCTTAGTTTTGTGGCGTTGAGTGTGAGGTTATTTTTCCTGACACCACACTCCGAGGCCCTCACCTCCTCCCTGTAGGCCGTCTCGTCGTTGTTGGTAATCAAGCCTACCACTGTTGTGTCGTCCCGCAAACTTGATGATTGAGTTGGAGCGTGCATGGCCCGCGCAGTCGTGGGTGAACAGGGAGTACAGGAGAGGGCTCAGAACGCACCCTTGTGGGGCCCCGTGTTGAGGATCAGCGGGGAGGAGATGTTTGTTGCCTACCCTCACCACCTGTGGGCGGCCCGTCAGGAAGTCAGTACCCAGTTGCACAGGGGCGGGGTCGAGACCCAGGGTCTCGAGCTTGATGACGAGCTTGGAGGTACTATGGTATTGAATGCCCGAGCTGTAGTCGATGAACAGCATTCTCACATAGGTATTCCTCTTGTCCAGGTGGGTTAGGGCAGTGTGCAGTGTGGTTGAGATTGCATCGTCTGTGGACCTATTTGGGCGGTAAGCAAATTGGAGTGGGTCTAGGGTGTCAGGTAGGGTGGAGGTGATATGGTCCTTGACTAGTCTCTCAAAGCACTTCATGATGACGGAAGTGAGTGCTGCAGGCGTGGTCGTTTAGCTCAGTTACCTTAGCTTTCTTGGGAACAGGAACAATGGTGGCCCTCTTGAAGCATGTGGGAACAGCAGACTGGTATAGGGATTGATTGAATATGTCCGTAAACACACCGGCCAGCTGGTCTGGCATGCTCTGGGGCGCGGCTGAGGATGCCGTCTGGGCCTGCAGCCTTGCGAGTTAACACGTTTAAATGTCTTACTCACCTCGGCTGCAGTGAAGGAGAGACTGCATGTTTTCGTTGCAGGCAGTGTCAGTGGCACTGTATTGTCCTCAAAGCGGGCAAAAAAGTGATTTAGTCTGCCTGGGAGCAAGACATCCTGGTCCGTGACTGGGCTGGGTTTCTTCTTGTAGTCCGTGATTGACTGTAGACCCTGCCACATGCCTCTTGTGTCTGAGCCATTGAATTGAGATTCCACTTTGTCTCTGTACTGACGCTTAGCTTGTTTAATAGCCTTGCGGAGGAATAGCTGCATTGTTTATATTCGGACATATTACCAGACACCTTGCCCTGATTAAAAGCAGTGGTTCGCGCTTTCAGTTTCACGCGAATGCTGCCATCAATCCACGGTTTCTGGTTTTGGGAATGTTTTTATCGTTGCTATGGGAACGACATCTTCCGGCGCACGTTCTAATGAACTCGCACACCGAATCAGCGTATTCGTCAATATTTCCATCTGGCCCTTGTCTGAAACATGTCCCAGTCACGTGATGGAAGCAGTCTTGGAGTGTGGAGTCAGCTTGGTCTGACCAGCGTTGGACAGACCTCAGCGTGGGAGCCTCTTGTTTAAGTTTCTGCCTGTAGGCAGGGATCAGCAAAATGGGTCGTGGTCAGCTTTTCGAAGGGGCGGGGGCAGGGCCTTATATGCGTCGCGGAAGTTAGAGTAACAATGATCCAGGTTTTACCACCCCTGGTTGCGCAATCGATATGCTGGTAAAATTTAGGGAGTCTTGTTTTTCAGATTAGCTTTGTTAAAATCCCCAGCTACAATGAATGCAGCCTCCCGGATAAATGGTTTCCAGTTTGCAAAAAGGGTTAAATAAAGTTCGTTCAGAGCCATCGATGTGTCTGCTTGGGGGGATATATACGGCTGTGATTATAATCGAGGAGAATTCTCTTGGAAGATAATGCGGTCTACATTTGATTGTGAGGAATTCTAAATCAGGTGAACAGAAGGATTTGAGTTCCTGTATGTTTCCTTCATCACACCATGTCTCGTTAGTCATGAGGCATACGCCCCCGCCACTCTTCTTGC
>NW_027035392.1:0-2500 GCF_034236695.1 Oncorhynchus nerka | reverse complement strand
AGCGCTGTAACATATGCATATCTCAATTAAGACCTCCGTAAAGGGGGTCAGGAGTTGTGTGTGTGTATGTGTGTGTGTGTGTGTGTGTGTGTGTGTGTGTGTGTGTGTGTGTGTGTGTGTGGGGCTGATTTTAAAGGTTCACTGCCACGAGGGGCGAGGCTATCTGGCTCTAGTGAATCGTCAGGAGGGCTGATCAATACCTAAGCGTATTATGACGATTGAGAGGAGTATCAACCAAGCTTCTGGAATCACCCTTCTCTGTCTCTATGGAGAGGATGAAGATGGAGGAAGGACAGAGTGAGGGAGGAGGGAAGGATGGAGAGGGAAGGATGGAAGGGAGGAGGAAGGACAGAGTGAGGGAGGGAGGGAAGGATGGAGAGGGAAGGATGGAAGGAGGGAGGGAAGGAGGAGGGAAGGACGGAAGGAGGGAGGGAGGGAGGGAGGGGAGGGAGGGAGGGAGGAGGGAGGGAGGAGGGAGAGGAGGGAGGGAGGGAGGGAAGGGGAGGGAGGGAAGAGGGAGGAAGGGAGGAGGGAAGGACGAAGGAGGGATGGAAGGAGGGAGGGAGGGAAGGACGGAAGGAGGGAGGGAAGGACAGAAGGAGGAGAGGGAGGGAGGGAGGGAGGGAGGGAGGGAGGAGGGAGGGAGGAGGAAGGACGGAAGAGGGAGGGAAGGGGACAGAAGGAGGGAGGGAGTGAGGGAGGGAGGGAAGGACGGGGTGAGGGGGAAGGATGGAGGGGGAGGGGAGTAGGGAGGGAGGGAAGGATGGAGAAGAGGAGAGAATAATAATCTGTGACGCAGACTAGGAAAATGAAGGAAGTTAAAGGCTACAGTACTTTATGCACTCTGACGTATACAGGAGCACTGGAGCACAGTGAGGTACCCGGTCTGTACTTAGAGCTCTCTTGTATCTCTTGTATCTATTTCATATAGTAATTATCGGTTAATATTTCATAGAATTCTGGAAACACGTCCTTCCCAGTGTTTCCAGAATTCTATGAAATATTAACCGATAATTACTGTATGAAATAGATTTCTTACAATGTTTTTAAATTAAGAATGTTATAATGTTGTTGTGTGTTTTTTAAATTTTAAGTGTAACCTTTATTTAACTAGGCAAGTCAGTCAAGAACAAATTCTTATTCACAATGGCGGCCTGCTCCGGCTAAACCCAGACGACGCTGGGCCACTTGTGCACAGCCTGGATTTGAACCAGGTACTGCAGTGTCACCTCTGGCACTGACATGCAGTGCCTTAGGCCGATGAGCCACTCGGGAACCCCGATGAGCCACTCTGGAGCCCCGATGAGCCACTCTGGAGCCCCGATGAGCCACTCTGGGGCCCCGATGAGCCACTCTGGAGCCCCGATGAGCCACTCTGGGGCCCCGATGAGATAGCATTTTTTTTTAACAGTCTGAATGAGATAGTTCGAGGTGGATTGTTTTTTTTAAGTGTTTTTTTTTCCCTCAAATTTTTGCATTGGAAACAAATATGAGTATAGGATGAGTCAACAATATTATTTAGATATAATGTTAACAGAATATGAACTTTTAAAAGTGAGATTGGACAGTTTAGTCAGCGCTGGTTCACTCTGCATGATCTAAGGGGCATCCTCTAGTAAGGGCCCTCTTTCTTGTAATGTAATGAGGGCCAAGGACCCCCCCTCCCCGCCCCTTTCTCGCAAGGCTATCCCTCTACCCGACACCAACACACTCTCTCTGATGAAGCCCATCCAGAAAGCATTCCATCCTAATGAAGGACAACACTCTTTAAAAAAAAATCAGGACAGCATGTCGGTCCTGTCCTTCTGTCCTTCTGTCCTGTCCCTGTACCAGACACACGCTAACACACACACACACACACACACACACACACACACACACACACACACACACACATATGTAAGAACACTCACACCCTGCCCCTATATATTACACCCCTGGGTACTGTCTTAAACACTAGCAGAGGAAACCCGTGAGGCGGATGTATTAAAGGGGCTTTGGCAAGGATCTTTCATTCATTATTTAACTATCCGGAACTGTTATAAATGTTATAATTCTTTATATTATTTAAATTGATAGATATAACTCAGGTTTCAATCTGGAAGAGAATAAATTTCACGGAAGAGCCGAACACCCAACGTTAGCCATCCAGGTACCTGGTTCAAATCCTGGCTGTAACTCATCCGGCCGTGATCGGGAGTCCCGGAGGGTGGGGGCACAATTGGGCCCAGCGTCGTCCGGGTTTGGCCCGGTGTAGGCTGTCATTGTATATAAGAATTTGTTCTTAACTGATTTGCCTCGTTAAATGGGGATTGTAGGAGTTGTGAACAGACCTGATCTGGGCAACCACATGAACTCTCACACTCTGCCAAGCTGTTCAAGTTGAAATGGCTTCCATTTTCCGGGTCTTTCTTTCTGGCTTCAGACTGTAATCTCCTAATCTTCTGGCTGCCTTTTCCTCTAGTCTGATCTGCTGTGAAAACTCCTCCTGACACCCTCT
>NW_027035391.1:0-10421 GCF_034236695.1 Oncorhynchus nerka | reverse complement strand
ACCCCTGCACCTCTCCACCTGTCTCCTGCAGCCCCTACCTCTCCACCTGTCTCCTGCAGCCCCTACACCTCTCTATCTGTTTCCTGTAGCCCCTACACTCTCCACCTGTCTCCTGCAGCCACTATACTCCTCCACCTGTCTCCTGCAGCCCCTACACCCCTTCAACTGTCTCCTGCAGCCCCTACACTCCGCCACCTGTCTCCAGCAGCCCCTACACTCCGCCACCTGTCTCCAGCAGCCCCCTCCACCTGTCTCCTGCAGCCCCTACACCCCTCCACCTGTCTGCCTGCAGCCCCTACACCTCTCCACCTGTCTCCAGCAGCCCCTACACTCCGCCACCTGTCTCCAGCAGCCCTCTCCACCTGTCTCCTGCAGCCACTATACTCCTCCACCTGTCTCCTGCAGCCCCTACACTCCTCCACCTGTCTCCTGCAGCCCCCTCACACCTCTCCACCTGTCTCCTGCAGCCCCCTACACCCCTCCACCTGTCTCCTGCAGCCCCTACACTCTCTACCTGTCTCCTGCAGCCCCTACACTCTCTACCTGTCTCCTGTAGCCCCTACACCCCTCCACCTGTCTCCTGCAGCCCCCTACACCCTTCCACCTGTCTCCTGCAGCCCCTACACTCTCTACCTGTCTCCTGCAGCCCCTACACCCCTCCACCTGTCTCCTGCAGCCCCCTACACCCCTCCACCTGTCTCCTGCAGCCCCTACACCTCTCTACCTGTCTCCTGCAGCCCCTACACCTCTCTACCTGTCTCCTGTAGCCCCTACACTCCTCCACCTGTCTCCTGCAGTCCCCTACACCCCTCCACCTGTCTCCTGCAGCCCCTCCACTCCTCCACCTGTCTCCTGCAGCCCCTACACGTCTCTACCTGTCTCCTGCAGCCCCCTACACCTCTCTACCTGTCTCCTGCAGCCCCTACACCTCTCTACCTGTCTCCTGCAGCCCCTACACCTCTCTACCTGTCTCCTGTAGCCCCTCCACTCCTCCACCTGTCTCCTGCAGCCCCTACACGTCTCTACCTGTCTCCTGCAGCCCCCTACACCTCTCTACCTGTCTCCTGCAGCCCCTACACCTCTCTACCTGTCTCATGTAGCCCCTACACTCCTCCACCTGTCTCCTGCAGTCCCCTACACCCCTCCACCTGTCTCCTGCAGCCCCTCCACTCCTCCACCTGTCTCCTGCAGCCCCTACACTCCTCCACCTGTCTCCTGCAGTCCCCTACACCCCTCCACCTGTCTCCTGCAGCCCCTCCACTCCTCCACCTGTCTCCTGCAGCCCCTACACGTCTCCACCTGTCTCCTGCAGCCCCTACACTCCTCCACCTGTCTCCTGCAGTCCCTACACCTCTCCACCTGTCTCCTGCAGCCCCTACACCTCTCCACCTGTCTCCAGCAGCCCCCTACACCTCTCCACCTGTCTCCCGCACGCCCTGCACTCCTCCACCTGTCTCCTGCAGCCCCTACACTCCACCACCTGTCTCCTGCAGCCCCTACACCTCTCTACCTGTCTCCTGCAGCCCCCTACACCTCTCCACCTGTCTCCTGCAGCCCCTACACCTCTCTATCTGTTTCCTGTAGCCCCTACACTCCTCCACCTGTCTCCTGCAGCCACTATACTCCTCCACCTGTCTCCTGCAGCCCCCTACACCCCTTCAACTGTCTCCTGCAGCCCCTACACTCCGCCACCTGTCTCCAGCAGCCCCTACACTCCGCCACCTGTCTCCAGCAGCCCCCTCCACCTGTCTCCTGCAGCCCCTACACCCCTCCACCTGTCTCCTGCAGCCCCCTACACCTCTCCACCTGTCTCCAGCAGCCCCTACACTCCGCCACCTGTCTCCAGCAGCCCCCTCCACCTGTCTCCTGCAGCCACTATACTCCTCCACCTGTCTCCTGCAGCCCCTACACTCCTCCACCTGTCTCCTGCAGCCCCCTACACCTCTCCACCTGTCTCCTGCAGCCCCCTACACCCCTCCACCTGTCTCCTGCAGCCCCTACACCTCTCTACCTGTCTCCTGCAGCCCCTACACCTCTCTACCGGTCTCCTGCAGCCCCTACACCTCTCTACCTGTCTCCTGTAGCCCCTACACTCCTACACCTGTCTCATGCAGTCCCCTACACCCCTCCACCTGTCTCCTGCAGCCCCTCCACTCCTCCACCTGTCTCCTGCAGCCCCTACACTCCTCCACCTGTCTCCTGCAGTCCCCTACACCCCTCCACCTGTCTCCTGCAGCCCCTCCACTCCTCCACCTGTCTCCTGCAGCCCCTACACGTCTCCACCTGTCTCCTGCAGCCCCTACACTCCTCCACCTGTCTCCTGCAGTCCCTACACCTCTCCACCTGTCTCCTGCAGCCCCTACACCTCTCCACCTGTCTCCCGCACCCCCTGCACTCCTCCACCTGTCTCCAGCAGCCCCTACACTCCGCCACCTGTCTCCAGCAGCCCCCTCCACCTGTCTCCTGCAGCCACTATACTCCTCCACCTGTCTCCTGCAGCCCCTACACTCCTCCACCTGTCTCCTGCAGCCCCCTACACCTCTCCACCTGTCTCCTGCAGCCCCCTACACCCCTCCACCTGTCTCCTGCAGCCCCTACACCTCTCTACCTGTCTCCTGCAGCCCCTACACCTCTCTACCTGTCTCCTGTAGCCCCTACACCCCTCCACCTGTCTCCTGCAGCCCCCTACACCCCTCCACCTGTCTCCTGCAGCCCCTACACCTCTCTACCTGTCTCCTGCAGCCCCTACACCTCTCTACCTGTCTCCTGTAGCCCCTACACCCCTCCACCTGTCTCCTGCAGCCCCTACACCCCTCCACCTGTCTCCTGCAGCCCCTACACCTCTCTACCTGTCTCCTGCAGCCCCTACACCTCTCTACCTGTCTCCTGTAGCCCCTACACTCCTCCACCTGTCTCCTGCAGTCCCCTACACCCCTCCACCTGTCTCCTGCAGCCCCTCCACTCCTCCACCTGTCTCCTGCAGCCCCTACACGTCTCTACCTGTCTCCTGTAGCCCCTACACTCCTCCACCTGTCTCCTGCAGTCCCCTACACCCCTCCACCTGTCTCCTGCAGCCCCTACACCTCTCTACCTGTCTCCTGTAGCCCCTACACCCCTCCACCTGTCTCCTGCAGCCCCCTACACCCCTCCACCTGTCTCCTGCAGCCCCTACACCTCTCTACCTGTCTCCTGCAGCCCCTACACCTCTCTACCTGTCTCCTGTAGCCCCTACACTCCTCCACCTGTCTCCTGCAGTCCCCTACACCCCTCCACCTGTCTCCTGCAGCCCCTCCACTCCTCCACCTGTCTCCTGCAGCCCCTACACGTCTCCACCTGTCTCCTGCAGTCCCTACACCCCTCTACCTATCTTCATCCTCTGCTCCACACATGTGATCTCACCTACAGCCAGCCTGCTTTGGACGTGTGGATGGAGGTCTCATGCCTCATTAACTCTTTCATAGTCAGCCACATCTCAGAGCCACACCTCAGAGCCACATCTCAGAGCCACATCTCAGAGCCACATCTCAGACCCTCGTCTCAGAGCCACATCTCAGAGCCACATCTCAGATCCTCGTCTCAGAGTCACATCTCAGACCCTCGTCTCAGAGCCACATCTCAGAGCAACATCTCAGACCCTCGTCTCAGAGCCACATCTCATACCAGATCACAGACCCTCTTCTCAGAGTCACATCTCAGACCCTTGTCTCAGAGCCACATCTCAGAGCCAGATCACAGACCCTCGTCTCAGAGCCACATCTCAGACCCTCGTCTCAGAGCCACATCTCAGAGCCAGATCACAGACCCTCGTCTCAGAGCCACATCGCAGAGCCACATCTCAGAGCCACATCTCAGAGCCACATCTCAGAGCCAGATCACAGACCCTCGTCTCAGAGCCACATCTCAGAGCCACATCTCAGAGCCACATCTCAGAGCCAGATCTCAGAGCCAGATCACAGACCCTCATCTCAGAGCCACATCTCAGAGCCAGATTACAGATTCTCGTCTCAGAGCCACATCTCAGAGCCACATCTCAGAGCCAGATCACAGACCCTCGTCTCAGAGCCACATCTCAGAGCCAGATTACAGACCCTCGTCTCAGAGCCACATCTCAGAGCCACATCTCAGAGCCACATCTCAGAGCCAGATCACAGACCCTCGTCTCAGAGCCACATCTCAGAGCCACATCTCAGAGCCCCATCTCAGAGCCAGATTACAGATTCTCGTCTCAGAGCCACATCTCAGAGCCAGATCACAGACCCTCGTCTCAGAGCCACATCTCAGAGCCACATCTCAGACCCTCGTCTCAGAGCCACATCTCAGAGCCAGATCACAGACCCTCGTCTCAGAGCCACATCGCAGAGCCACATCTCAGAGCCACATCTCAGAGCCACATCTCAGAGCCAGATCACAGACCCTCGTCTCAGAGCCACATCTCAGAGCCACATCTCAGAGCCACATCTCAGAGCCAGATCTCAGAGCCAGATCACAGACCCTCATCTCAGAGCCACATCTCAGAGCCAGATTACAGATTCTCGTCTCAGAGCCACATCTCAGAGCCACATCTCAGAGCCAGATCACAGACCCTCGCCTCAGAGCCACATCTCAGAGCCAGATTACAGACCCTCGTCTCAGAGCCACATCTCAGAGCCACATCTCAGAGCCACATCTCAGAGCCAGATCACAGACCCTCGTCTCAGAGCCACATCTCAGAGCCACATCTCAGAGCCCCATCTCAGAGCCAGATTACAGATTCTCGTCTCAGAGCCACATCTCAGAGCCAGATCACAGACCCTCGTCTCAGAGCCACATCTCAGAGCCACATCTCAGAGCCACATCTCAGAGCCAGATCTCAGAGCCAGATCACAGACCCTCATCTCAGAGCCACATCTCAGAGCCAGATTACAGATTCTCGTCTCAGAGCCACATCTCAGAGCCACATCTCAGAGCCAGATCACAGACCCTCGTCTCAGAGCCACATCTCAGAGCCAGATTACAGACCCTCGTCTCACAGCCACATCTCAGAGCCACATCTCAGAGCCACATCTCAGAGCCAGATCTCAGACCCTCGTCTCAGAGCCACATCTCAGAGCCACATCTCAGAGCCACATCTCAGAGCCAGATCACAGACCCTCGTCTCAGAGCCACATCTCAGAGCCACATCTCAGAGCCACATCTCAGAGCCCCATCTCAGAGCCACATCTCAGAGCCACATCTCAGAGCCACATCTCAGACCCTCGTCTCAGAGCCACATCTCAGAGCCACATCTCAGAGCCACATCTCAGACCCTCGTCTCAGAGCCACATCTCAGAGCCACATCTCAGAGCCACATCTCAGACCCTCGTCTCAGAGCTAAAGTCAGTACAGCTGGGATCATACATCATGTGACTGAGGCAGGCATGCAGCCACTGAGCCCCTCTCACCTCAGACACAGCGGCAGGCGGATGGTGACGAGGCAAGCCACAAGACAAATGTATTTATTTTAAACCAAAAACACAGCGCCTAACAGGACATGGGCAGTGCTGCTTTGGGTGTCTGCTCCCTCACTATTCTCGTATTTTAATAAGTATCAAGCCCAAACAAGATTAGGCGCTTCCAGTTTACGAAATGTCAGGGAAGGCAGCGCTATCGCTCATAATAAATGGGTTTATGCAAACAGTGGGGTTTTTGCCATGCATAAGAGCTTGTTTGGTGCGCACTGCTGTGATGCTGTGTGCTGATATGCAATTATTCTAAAGAGTATCAAAGTTCAGGTGTGAGTCTGCCGCCTTGCTGGAGAAGCCAGGGATACTCTGAGCAGCTACAGATTACCACAGGAATATTTCATGAATAAAGAGATGGGAAAATATCTGAGACAACAAGCAGAAACCTGAAAGTTTGATCAAAATGCATTCAATAATGGATGATTCGCTGTGTATTCATAATAGTAAATAGATGTTGTTTTGGTTACAGTTAGGTAGCTGATAGAACTGATTACAGCAGTGTGCTTGTGTTAGGTTGGGTTACCCTTCATGACGGTAGACCTGAACTTTGATCAGTCCATCTAAAAATGTTTGTGTGTCTGCACTCTAATTAACCCAGTTTGTGTGTCTGCACTCTAATTAACCCAGTTTGTGTGTGCGGCTAATGATGCCTAATTATCATTTGTGTAACAACATTGCTCTCATTGGCTGCTTACAACTGGCTTTCTCCACTTATTAGTAGAGTGTTTATGCAATTATGGCTAATTGAAGTGTTAATTAAATCAGGAATACAATTTTTCTAAACCAAGACGCTAACAACACATGTGCAGGGAGTGCTGTATACATAACAACCATGTGCAGGGAGTTCTGTATACATAACAACCATGTGCAGGGAGTGCTGTATACATAACAACCATGTGCAGGGAGTGCTGTATACATAACAACCATGTGCAGGGAGTTCTGTATACATAACAACCATGTGCAGGGAGTTCTGTATACATAACAACCATGTGCAGGGAGTGCTGTATACATAACAACCATGTGCAGGGAGTTCTGTATACATAACAACCATGTGCAGGGAGTGCTGTATACATAACAACCATGTGCAGGGAGTTCTGTATACATAACAACCATGTGCAGGGAGTTCTGTATACATAACAACCATGTGCAGGGAGTTCTGTATACATAACAACCATGTGCAGGGAGTGCTGTATGCATAACAACCATGTGCAGGGAGTTCTGTATACATAACAACACATGTGCAGGGAGTTCTGTATACATAACAACCATGTGCAGGGAGTTCTGTATACATAACAACCATGTGCAGGGAGTTCTGTATACATAACAACCATGTGCAGGGAGTTCTGTATACATAACAACCATGTGCAGGGAGTGCTGTATACATAACAACCATGTGCAGGGAGTTCTGTATACATAACAACCATGTGCAGGGAGTTCTGTATACATAACAACCATGTGCAGGGAGTTCTGTGTACATAACAACCATGTGCAGGGAGTTCTGTATACATAACAACACATGTGCAGGGAGTTCTGTATACATAACAACCATGTGCAGGGAGTGCTGTATACATAACAACCATGTGCAGGGAGTTCTGTATACATAACAACCATGTGCAGGGAGTGCTGTATACATAACAACCATGTGCAGGGAGTTCTGTATACATAACAACCATGTGCAGGGAGTGCTGTATACATAACAACAATGTGCAGGGAGTTATGTATACATAACAACCATGTGCAGGGAGTTCTGTATACATAACAACCATGTGCAGGGAGTTCTGTATACATAACAACCATGTGCAGGGAGTTATGTATACATAACAACCATGTGCAGGGAGTTCTGTATACATAACAACCATGTGCAGGGAGTTCTGTATACATAACAACCATGTGCAGGGAGTTCTGTATACATAACAACCATGTGCAGGGAGTTCTGTATACATAACAACCATGTGCAGGGAGTGCTGTATACATAACAACCATGTGCAGGGAGTTCTGTATACATAACAACCATGTGCAGGGAGTTCTGTATACATAACAACCATGTGCAGGGAGTGCTGTATACATAACAACCATGTGCAGGGAGTTCTGTATACATAACAACACATGTGCAGGGAGTTCTGTATACATAACAACCATGTGCAGGGAGTTCTGTATACATAACAACCATGTGCAGGGAGTTCTGTATACATAACAACCATGTGCAGGGAGTGCTGTATACATAACAACCATGTGCAGGGAGTTCTGTATACATAACAACCATGTGCAGGGAGTTCTGTTTACATAACAACCATGTGCAGGGAGTTCTGTATACATAACAACCATGTGCAGGGAGTTCTGTATACATAACAACCATGTGCAGGGAGTTCTGTATACATAACAACACATGTGCAGGGAGTTCTGTATACATAACAACCATGTGCAGGGAGTGCTGTATACATAACAACCATGTGCAGGGAGTTCTGTATACATAACAACCATGTGCAGGGAGTTCTGTATACATAACAACCATGTGCAGGGAGTTCTGTATACATAACAACCATGTGCAGGGAGTTCTGTATACATAACAACCATGTGCAGGGAGTTCTGTATACATAACAACCATGTGCAGGGATTCTGTATACATAACAGCCATGTGCAGGAGTTCTGTATACATAACAACCATGTGCAGGGAGTTCTGTATACATAACAACCATGTGCAGGGAGGTCTGTATACATAACAACCATGTGCAGGGAGTTCTGTATACATAACAACCATGTGCAGGGAGTTCTGTATACATAACAACCATGTGCAGGGAGTGCTGTATACATAACAACCATGTGCAGGAGTTCTGTATACATACCAACCATGTGCAGGGAGTTCTGTATACATAACAACCATGTGCAGGAGTTTCTGTATACATAACAACCATGTGCAGGAGTTCTGTATACATAACAACCATGTGCAGGGAGTTCTGTATACATAACAACCATGTGCAGGGAGTTCTGTATACATAACAACCATGTGCAGGGAGTGCTGTATACATAACAACCATGTGCAGGGAGTTCTGTATACATAACAACCATGTGCAGGGAGTTCTGTATACATAACAACCATGTGCAGGGAGTGCTGTATACATAACAACCATGTGCAGGGAGTTCTGTATACATAACAACCATGTGCAGGGAGTTCTGTATACATAACAACCATGTGCAGGGAGTTCTGTATACATAACAACCATGTGCAGGGAGTTCTGTATACATAACAACCATGTGCAGGGAGTGCTGTATACATAACAACCATGTGCAGGGAGTTCTGTATACATAACAACCATGTGCAGGGAGTTCTGTATACATAACAACCATGTGCAGGAGTTCTGTATACATAACAACCATGTGCAGGGAGTTCTGTATACATAACAACCATGTGCAGGAGTTCTGTATACATAACAACCATGTGCAGGGAGTTCTGTATACATAACAACCATGTGCAGGGAGTTCTGTATACATAACAACCATGTGCAGGGAGTTCTGTATACATAACAACCATGTGCAGGGAGTTCTGTATACATAACAACCATGTGCGGGAGTTCTGTATACATAACAACCATGTGCAGGGAGTGCTGTATACATAACAACCATGTGCAGGGAGTTCTGTATACATAACAACCATGTGCAGGAGTTCTGTATACATAACAACCATGTGCAGGGAGTGCTGTATACATAACAACCATGTGCAGGGAGTTCTGTATACATAACAACCATGTGCAGGGAGTTCTGTATACATAACAGCCATGTGCAGGGAGTTCTGTATACATAACAACCATGTGCAGGGAGTTCTGTATACATAACAACCATGTGCAGGAGTTCTGTATACACTAACAACCATGTGCAGGGAGTTCTGTATACATAACAACCATGTGCAGGGAGTTCTGTATACATAACAACACATGTGCAGGGAGTTCTGTATACATAACAACCATGTGCAGGGAGTGCTGTATACATAACAACCATGTGCAGGGAGTTCTGTATACATAACAACCATGTGCAGGGAGTTCTGTATACATAACAACCATGTGCAGGGAGTGCTGTATACATAACAACCATGTGCAGGGAGTTCTGTATACATAACAACCATGTGCAGGGAGTTCTGTATACATAACAACCATGTGCAGGGAGTTCTGTATACATAACAACCATGTGCAGGGAGTTCTGTATACACAACAACCATGTGCAGGGAGTTCTGTATACATAACAACCATGTGCAGGGAGTTCTGTATACATAACAACCATGTGCAGGGAGTTCTGTATACATAACAACCATGTGCAGGGAGTGCTGTATACATAACAACCATGTGCAGGGAGTGCTGTATACATAACAACCATGTGCAGGGAGTTCTGTATACATAACAACCATGTGCATGGAGTTCTGTATACATAACAACCATGTGCAGGGAGTTCTGTATACATAACAACCATGTGCAGGGAGTTCTCGTATACATAACAACCATGCAAACCACCGGTTCTCCTCCCCTCCTCTCCCTTTAACCCCATCACAGTGTACAGGCCAGCTACCCTTCACCTACCTGCCCCCCTAACATCCACACCAGGGGGACTCAAACCAATCACAGCTGATTGGCACTTTGACTGGCTACTGAAATCAGCTCTCTCCCTCCCACTGCTTCAGCGTTAATTGCCATGCAGGAGAGGCGTGAGAGGCAGGAGGCCCAGCGGCTCTTGACCTTGTGTCTACTTCTCTAAAATATGGTTTACCAAGCTACTAATTACTTCAAACTGGAAGAAGTTAAGGTACACTAAAGCTACATTTAGAAAAATATAGTTTAATTAATAAAGACATGCTCCGGGAACTTTGGTGACTACTACTGTAAGCTTTTTTAACCTTCCCACTTTGGGCTGGATGTGTCAATGTGTAGTTCATACATGCATCATCAATGAACAGAA
>NW_027035390.1:0-10417 GCF_034236695.1 Oncorhynchus nerka | reverse complement strand
CCAGCTCAGATCCATTGGCAAGGTGTCACTGATCCCACCACCACTCGAGTTTCAAGCAGCAGAAACAAAATATATGTTGGTGTTGTACCACACACAACACTGGGGAATATAAAATAATGAATAGAACCTGGGGATATAGAATGGGGGAATAATGAATAGAACCCTGGGGAATATAGAATAATGAATAGAACCCTGGGGAATATAGAATAGAACCCTGTGGAAAATAGAATAGAACCCTGGGGAATATAGAATAATTAATAGAACCCTGGGGAATAGAGATTAGTGAATAGAACCTTGGGGAATATATAATAATTAATAGAACCCTGAGGAATAGAGATAATGAATAGAACCCTGGGGAATATAGAATATAACCCTGGGGAATATAGAATCATGAATAGAACCCTGGGGAATAGAGATTAATGAATAGAACCCTAGGGAATATATAATAGAACCCTGGGGAATATAGAATAAGTAATAGAACCCTGGGGAATAGAGATGAATGAATAGAACCCTGGGAATAATCAATAGAACCCTGTGGAATATAGAATAGAACCCTGGGGAATATAGAATAATTAATAGAACCCTGGGGAATAGATATTAATGAATAGAACCCTGGGGAATATAGTATAATTAATAGAACCCTGGGGAATATAGATTAATGAATAGAACCCTGGGGAATATAGAATAATGAATAGAACCCTGGGGAATATAGAATAATGAATAGAACCCTGGGGAATATAAATTAATGAATAGAACCCTGGGGAATATAGAATAATGAATAGAACCCTGGGGAATATAGAATAATGAATAGAACCCTGGGGAATATAGAATAATGAATAGAACCCTAGGGAATATATAATAGAACCCTGGGGAATATAGAATAAGTAATAGAACCCTGGGGAATAGAGATGAATGAATAGAACCCTGGGGAATAATTAATAGAACCCTGTGGAATATAGAATAGAACCCTGGGGAATATAGAATAATTAATAGAACCCTGGGGAATAGATATTAATGAATAGAACCCTGGGGAATATAGTATAATTAATAGAACCCTGGGGAATATAGAATAATGAATAGAACCCTGGAGAATATAGATGAATGAATAGAACCCTGGGGAATATAGATTAATGAATAGAACCCTGGGGAATAGAAATTAATAAATAGAACCCTGGGGAATAGAGATTAATGAATAGAACCCTGGGGAATAGAGATTAATGAATAGAACGCTGGGGAATAGAGATTAATGAATATAACCCTGGGGAATAGAGATTAATGAATAGAACCCTGGGGAATAATTAATAGAACCCTGTGGAATATAGAATAGAACCCTGGGGAATATAGAATAATTAATAGAACCCTGGGGAATAGATATTAATGAATAGAACCCTGTGGAATATAGTATAATTAATAGAACCCTGGGGAATATAGATTAATGAATAGAACCCTGGGGAATATAGAATAATGAATAGAACCCTGGGGAATATAGAATAATGAATAGAACCCTGGGGAATATAAATTAATGAATAGAACCCTGGGGAATATAGAATAATGAATAGAACCCTGGGGAATATAGAATAATGAATAGAACCCTGGGGAATATAGAATAATGAATAGAACCCTGGGGAATATAGTATAATTAATAGAACCCTGGGGAATATAGAATAATGAATAGAACCCTGGGGAATATAGAATAATGAATAGAACCCTGGAGAATATAGATGAATGAATAGAACCCTGGGGAATATAGATTAATGAATAGAACCCTGGGGAATAGAAATTAATAAATAGAACCCTGGGGAATAGAGATTAATGAATAGAACCCTGGGGAATAGAGATTAATGAATAGAACGCTGGGGAATAGAGAATAATGAATATAACCCTGGGGAATAGAGATTAATGAATAGAACCCTGAGGAATAGAGAATAATGAATAGAACCCTGTGGAATATAGAATAGAACCCTGGGGAATAGAGATGAATGAATAGAACCCTGGGGAATAATTAATAGAACCCTGTGGAATATAGAATAGAACCCTGGGGAATATAGAATAATTAATAGAACCCTGGGGAATAGATATTAATGAATAGAACCCTGGGGAATATAGTATAATTAATAGAACCCTGGGGAATATAGAATAATGAATAGAACCCTGGGGAATATAGAATAATGAATAGAACCCTGGAGAATATAGATGAATGAATAGAACCCTGGGGAATATAGATTAATGAATAGAACCCTGGGGAATAGAAATTAATAAATAGAACCCTGGGGAATAGAGATTAATGAATAGAACCCTGGGGAATAGAGATTAATGAATAGAACGCTGGGGAATAGAGAATAATGAATATAACCCTGGGGAATAGAGATTAATGAATAGAACCCTGAGGAATAGAGAATAATGAATAGAACCCTGTGGAATATAGAATAGAACCCTGGGGAATAGAGATGAATGAATAGAACCCTGGGGAATAGAGATTAATGAATAGAACCCTGGGGAATAGAGAATAATGAATAGAACCCTGGGGAATATAGAATATAACCCTGGGGAATATAGATTAATGAATAGAACCCTGGGGAATATAGAATAATGAATAGAACCCTGGGGAATATAGATGAATGAATAGAACCCTGGGGAATATAGATGAATGAATAGAACCCTGGGGAATATAGATTAATGAATAGAACCCTGGGGAATAGAGAATAATGAATATAACCCTGGGGAATAGAGATTAATGAATATAACCCTGGGGAATAGAGAATAATGAATAGAACCCTGGGGAATATAGAATAGAACCCTGGGGAATATAGAATAGAACCCTGGGGAATAGAGATGAATGAATAGAACCCTGGGGAATAGAGATGAATGAATAGAACCCTGGGGAATAGAGAATAATGAATAGAACCCTGGGGAATATAGAATATAACCCTGGGGAATATAGAATAATGAATAGAACCCTGGGGAATAGAGATTAATGAATAGAACCCTGGGGAATAGAGAATAATGCATAGAACCCTGGGGAATATAGATGAATGAATAGAACCCTGGGGAATGTAGAGTAATGATTAGAACCCTGTGGAATATAGAATAATGAATAGAACCCTTGGGAATATAGAATAGAACCCTGGGGAATATAGATTAAGGAATAGAAGCCTGGGGAATATAGAATAATGAATAGAACCCTGGGGAATATAGATGAATGAATAGAACCCTGGGGAATATAGATTAATGAATAGAACCCTGGGGAATAGAGAATAATGAATATAACCCTGGAGAATAGAGATTAATGAATAGAACCCTGGGGAATAGAGAATAATGAATAGAACCCTGGGGAATATAGAATAGAACCCTGGGGAATATAGATGAATGAATAGAACCCTGGGGAATAAAGATTACTGAATAGAACCCTGGGGAATATAGAATAATGAATAGAACCCTGGGGAATATAGAATATAACCCTGGGGAATATAGAATAATGAATAGAACCCTGGGGAATAGAGATTAATGAATAGGACCCTGGGGAATAGAGAATAATGAATAGAACCCTGGGGAATATAGATGAATGAATAGAACCCTGGGGAATATAGATTAATGAATAGAACCCTGGGGAATAGAGAATAATGAATATAACCCTGGGGAATAGAGATTAATGAATAGAACCCTGGGGAATAGAGAATAATGAATAGAACCCTGGGGAATATAGAATAGAACCCTGGGGAATATAGAATAGAACCCTGGGGAGTAGAGATGAATGAATAGAACCCTGGGGAATAGATATGAATGAATAGAACCCTGGGGAATAGAGAATAATGAATAGAACCCTGGGGAATATAGAATATAACCCTGGGGAATATAGAATAATGAATAGAACCCTGGGGAATAGAGATTAATGAATAGAACCCTGGGGAATAGAGAATAATGAATAGAACCCTGGGGAATATAGATTAATGAATAGAACCCTGGGGAATGTAGAGTAATGATTAGAACCCTGTGGAATATAGAATAATGAATAGAACCCTTGGGAATATAGAATAGAACCCTGGGGAATATAGATTAATGAATAGAACCCTGGGGAATGTAGAATAATGAATAGAACCCTGGGGAATATAGAATAATGAATAGAACCCTGGGGAATATAGATGAATGAATAGAACCCTGGGGAATATAGATTAATGAATAGAACCCTGGGGAATAGAGAATAATGAATATAACCCTGGGGAATAGAGATGAATGAATAGAACCCTGGGGAATAGAGAATAATGAATAGAACCCTGGGGAATATAGAATAGAACCCTGGGGAATATAGATGAATGAATAGAACCCTGGGGAATAAAGATTAATGAATAGAACCCTGGGGAATATAGAATAATGAATAGAACCCTGGGGAATATAGAATATAACCCTGGGGAATATAGAATAATGAATAGAACCCTGGGGAATAGAGAATAATGAATAGAACCCTGGGGAATATAGATTAATGAATAGAACCCTGGGGAATATAGAATAATGAACAGAACCCTGGGGAATATAGAATAATGAATAGAACCCTGGGGAATATAGATGAATGAATAGAACCCTGGGGAATATAGATTAATGAATAGAACCCTGGGGAATAGAGAATAATGAATATAACCCTGGGGAATAGAGATTAATGAATAGAACCCTGGGGAATATAGAATAATGAATATAACCCTGGGGAATATAGAATAATGAATAGAACCCTGGGGAATATAGATGAATGAATAGAACCCTGGGGAATATAGATTAATGAATAGAACCCTGGGGAATAGATAATAATGAATATAACCCTGGGGAATAGAGATTAATGAATAGAACCCTGGGGAATAGAGAATAATGAATAGAACCCTGGGGAATATAGAATAGAACCCTGGGGAATATAGAATAGAACCCTGGGGAATAGAGATGAATGAATAGAACCCTGGGGAATAGAGATGAATGAATAGAACCCTGGGGAATAGAGAATAATGAATAGAACCCTGGAGAATATAGATTAATGAATATAACCCTGGGGAATGTAGAGTAATGATTAGAACCCTGTGGAATATAGAATAATGAATAGAACCCTTGGGAATATAGAATAGAACCCTGGGGAATATAGATTAATGAATAGAACCCTGGGGAATATAGAATAATGAATAGAACCCTGGGGAATATAGAATAATGAATATAACCCTGGGGAATATAGATGAATGAATAGAACCCTGGGGAATATAGATGAATGAATAGAACCCTGGGGAATAGAGAATAATGAATATAACCCTGGGGAATAGAGATTAATGAATAGAACCCTGGGGAATAGAGAATAATGAATAGAACCCTGGGGAATATAGAATAGAACCCTGGGGAATAGAGATGAATGAATAGAACCCTGGGGAATAGATATGAATTAATAGAACCCTGGGGAATATAGAATAATGAATAGAACCCTGGGGAATAGAGATTAATGAATAGAACCCTGGGGAATAGAGAATAATGAATAGAACCCTGGGGAATATAGATTAATGAATAGAACCCTGGGGAATGTAGAGTAATGATTAGAACCCTGTGGAATATAGAATAATGAATAGAACCCTCGGGAATATAGAATAGAACCCTGGGGAATAGAGATGAATGAATAGAACCCGGGGGAATATAGAATAATTAATAGAACCCTGGGGAATGTAGAGTAATGATTAGAACCCTGGTGAATATAGAATAATGAATAGATTGTAGAATAATGATTGGGGAATGTAGAATAATGAATAGAACCTTGGGGAATGTAGAATAATGAATAGAACCCTGGGGAATAAAGAATAAACTGAATATTCTGAGGTTGGAGCGTTTTGATTGAAACATTCTCCTTGACCCAATCAATTCAGCACAATAAAAGGGTGGTCTTAAGGTCATATTGCTGGGAAACTGGTTTTGGTGAATACACATTTGGTGATGCAATAGTAAGACCAAACCTCATAGATGTGTCAAGCTATGGTGTCAAACTATGGTGTGAGGAACAGCAGTTTTGTTCTCTAGAAATAGGGCATTATTTTGTGAGACGTGAGCAGCAATTTCAACCTCAGGAAGGCCTGTATAATGTGAATTATGGAGTATTGAATGAATGAATGAATGAATGAAAAGTTATTTTCGTGTCACATCGCCAGTTGGCAACCCTTCCCATATGGGATCAATTGACAGATAAACAAACATTACAACAATTCACTGAGATAATTCAGTGATCATTTCGTCTTCCAGTGTTCTCTGTAGTGTGCATCGCATAAAGAGTGAAACAATTCAAATATAAAAATCAGTACATAATAATAAATAAGGTTATCCAAACAATTATTATATCCCTAGAGCAGTAAAAAAATATACATACATATACAGTACCAGTCAAAAGTTTGGACACATCTACTCATTCAATGGTTTTTCTTTGTTCTTACTATTTTCTACATTGTAGAATAATAGTGAAGATATCAAAACTCTGAAATATTAGCCCAAAATAGTAACCCAAAAAGTGTTCCATTTTATATTTGAGACTCAACAAAGTAGCCACCCTTTGCCTTGATGACAGCTTTGCACACTCTTGTCATTCTCTCAACCAGCTTCATCTGGAAAGCTTTTTCAACAGTCTTGAAGGAGTTCCCACATATGCTGCTTTTCCTTCACTCTGGGGTCCAACTCATCTCAAACTATCTCAATTGGGTTGAGGCCAGGTGATTGTGAGGCCAGGTCATCTGATGCAGCACTCCATCACTCCTTCTTGATAAAATAGACCTTACACAGCCTGGAGGTGTTTTGGGTCATTGTCCTGTTGAAAAACAAATGATAGTCCCACTAAGCGCAAAACCAGATGCGATGGCGTATTGCTGAGGAATGCTGTGGTAGCCATGCTGGTTAAGTGTGCCTTTAATTCTAAATAAATCCCAGACAGTGTCACCATCAAGGCACCATCACACCTCTTCCTTCCATGCTTCACGGTGGGAACTACACGTGCGGAGATCATCCGTTCATCTACTCTGCGTCTCACAAAGACAGGGTGGTTGGAACCAAAAATCTCAAATTTTGACTCATTAGGTTGTGTTTCTTGGCCCAGGTGCCATTTGGGACACACAGTCCATCACCAGTGAGAACAGTGAGCAAGAACATTGCAGCCCGTCACGCTACTCCTGCTCCTTCCTCCAGGGCTTTCGGCAATCGCCGGTCTACTAACCACTGGTCCTGGCATCCCACATTTTGCACACCTGGCAACCATCATTGCGCGCACCTGGCATCCCACATTTTGCACACCTGGCAACCATCATTGCGCACATTGCGCACACCTGCTCCCATCGTTAAGCACACCTGGACTTCATCACCACCCTGATTACTTCCTCCCTTCATTATAACCCTCAGTCACAGGCAGTATTGGTTTTGGTTCACGTTCAGTACTCTACTCCTGTTTTGTATTTTCTTCATGTCTATTAAACTCACCTTCAGCCACCTGCTTCCTGACTGCCTGCGTATATCGTTACAGCCCCACACTACAGATGTGGATTCTGGGTCCATCTTACCTTTGGTTGTACTTGACCTGGATAAACAAATCCAGTCTAATATCCAATGAGTAGTAGTCAAGAAGAACAGTATGCATGTGCCTGGATTCAAGCCTGAGAGGCCCAGTTTCTACATATGGATGCCTTTTCCATGTGTCTGGGAGCCAAGACACTCTCCATTCAGCGGAAAATAGAAGGTTGCTGCTTACTCACATCTTCATCCAGAATGCAGTCTATGGCCCCAGAGGAAGAGGAGAGGCTTGTTCAGACTGGAGGAATACCACAGACCACTGACTGGAGGACTGTTGAAGAGTAACATTGTGCTCCTTTATGTCAGGATCTGTTTCATTGAGAGCTACAATGGGGTACAAACAATTAAATCTCTACTTCTTCAAGAGAAGGTAAAGGACAAGGCTTGGGGTGAAATATATGCCCCAAATGGCACCCTATTCCATTTATAGTGCACTACTTTTGACCAGGGCCCATCACTATTATGAATGCATCATCATCATCATCCTCCTCAACAACATTGTCATCATGTTGCCACTCAGGAAGGAACAGCGTGCGTTCAAAACTTATGAAAGTTTTCATTTATTTTCTTTTGATAACACCATATAACACTTAACTATTGTCTATGTACCTCCTGGACATTACCCCGCTAGAATCTGCTCTGTTGCCGTCTAAAACGTCCACCGCTCAGAGTCTCTGTTAAAGCTTTTCAGACAACAACATAACTGATACTTTTTCTCTCTGACTCTCTCTCACGTGCTCTCTCTCTCTATTTGAACAGAACCTACAGAATCTTCCTTTCAAATGCGGTCTACATTCCTATGAATCATGTACATTTCTTCAAATGTTGCATGATTGGTGCCTTGAGTTATTAGAATCTTTTCATTTACAGTAATTTACACATACAGTGCATTCGGAAAGTATTACGGACCCTTTTACTTCTTCCACATTTGTTACAGTACAGCCTTATTCAAAAATGTATTCAATTGTTGTTTTTCTCATCAATCTACTTACAATATCCCATAATGACATAGCAAAAAAAAGTTTTTTTTTTAGAAATGTTTGGAAAAAAACAAAGAAAAAATGAACACTTCAATATCACATTAAAATAAGTATTCAGGTCTTTTTCAGTACTTTGTTGAAGCACTTTTGGCAGTGATTACAACCTCAAGTCTTCTTGGATATGACTCAACAAGCTTGGCACAACTGTACTTGGGGAGTTTTTCCCATTCTTCTCTGCAGATCCTCTCAAGCTCTGTCAGGTTGGATTGGCAGCATCGCTGCACAGCTATTTTCCGGTCTCTACAGAGATGTTTAATCAGATTCAAGTCCGGCTCTGGCTGGGCCACTCAAGGACATTCAGAGACTTGTGCCGAAGCCACTCCTGTGTTGTCTTGACTGTGTGTTTAGGGTCGTTGTCCTGTTGAAAAGGTTAACTTTCGCCCCAGTCTGAGTGCTCTGGAGCAGGTTTTCATCAAAGATCTCTCTGTACCTTTTGGCAAACTCAAGCGGGCTGTCATATGCCTTTTACCTAGGTGTGGCTTATGTCTGGCCACTCTACCATAAAGGCCTGATTGGAGGAGTGCTGCAGAGATGGGAGAACCTTCCAGAAGGACAACCATCTCCACAGAGGAACTCTGAGCTCTGTCAGAGTGACCACAGGGTTCTTGGTCACCTCCTGACCAATGACCTTCCCCCAATTGCTCAGTTTGGCAGGGCAGCCATATCTAGGAAGAGTCTGTGGTTTGTTTCAAACTTTTCATTTAAGAATGATGGAGGCCATGGTGTTCTTGAGAACCTTCAATGCTGCAAAACATTTTTGGTAACCTTCCCCTGATCTGTGTTCCCGACACAATCCTGTTTCAGAGCTCGTGAAGGACATTCCTTCCACCTCATGGCTTAAATGCTGCTCTGAGGGGGAGACGATGAATCCATTTCAGAATAAGGCTGTAGCGTAACAAAATGTGGAAAAGGAAGGGTCAGAAAAACCTTCTGTGGACGATATTTTCATTTTCATGTGATTGATATTTTGTTCATCATAATATGGACATAATAAATATTGGACATTTTAAATGACATAATAGGAAAGTAACAATGGAACAACATACTGAAAGGTAAATAATATTACCTAGAGATCTAAGTAGGGTCAATGACCTACTAGCGCCAAATGTTGAGGCTCTGTCTTCTTTCTCCTGAGAAGGGGTGCTTGGCTCTGGCTTACTGTTCCTGTGTGCACTGTTTAAACCAGCAGAACCAAGTAAGGACAAAGAATAATAGCTGCTAACACACACTACCCACAAACACTAGTGTACAGACAAAGTACCCACAAAAACACCGGTATATTTAATAACTCAAAAAAGAGCCCTCTTGTAAAATATTATGATCAGGTACAAGGTTATTTCAGTGGTCCTCCACATGACCTTTGACCTCATTTCACATTGTTATGGACTGATGTTTCTTGGACGTGGCATGACATCACAACAAATATTTATTTACTTGTTTAGGCACGAGGCAGTGTGGTGGTACAGACTGGGAAGACTGAGGGTTATATAGACCAGTGTGGTGGTACAGACTGGGAAGGCTGAGTGTTATATGGACCAGTGTGGTGGTACAGACTGGGAAGGCTGAGGGTTATATTGTTTCCTTGTTTAGGCATGAGGCAGTGTGGTGGTACAGACTGGGAAGGCTGAGGGTTATATTGTTTCCTTGTTTAGGCATGAGGCAGTGTGGTGGTACAGACTGGGAAGGCTGAGGGTTATATAGACCAGTGTGGTGGTACAGACTGGGAAGGCTGAGGGTTATATGGACCAGTGTGGTGGTACAGACTGGGAAGGCTGAGGGTTATATAGACCAGTGTGGTGGTACAGACTGACCGCTCCACT
>NW_027035389.1:0-10409 GCF_034236695.1 Oncorhynchus nerka | reverse complement strand
GGGTCACTTCTGGCACTGACTGTCAGTCCTGTACTGTGGACACAGCAGGGTCACTTCTGGCACTGACTGTCAGTCCTGTGTTTTGTACTGTGGACACAGTAGGGGTCACTTCTGGCACTGACTGTCAGTCCTGTACTGTGGACACAGCAGGGGTCACTTCTGGCACTGACTGTCAGTCCTGTGTTTTGTACCGTGGACACAGCAGGGGTCACTTCTGGCACTGACTGTCAGTCCTGTACTGTGGACACAGCAGGGGTCACTTCTGGCACTGACTGTCAGTCCTGTGTTTTGTACTGTGGACACAGTAGGGGCCAGCGGTCACTTCTGGCACGGCTATCAGTCTGTGTTTTTGTACCGTGGACACAGTAGGGGCCACTTCTGGCACTGACTGTCAGTCTGTACTGTGGACACAGCAGGGGTCACTTCTGGCACCTGACTGTCAGTCCTGTACTGTATGGACACCTTGGGAGTCATATGGCACTGACTGTCAGTCTCATGTTTTTGTGTGGACTAGGGGCCCTCTGGCACTCTGTCAGTCTGTGTGGACACAGTAGGGGCCACTTCTGGCACTGACTGTCAGTCACTGCCTGTGGACACAGTAGGGGCCACTTCTGGCACTGACTGTCAGTCCTGTACTGTGGACACAGCAGGGGCCTCTTCTGGCACTGACTGTGGACACACAGCAGGGGCCACTTCTGGCACTGACGCTATCAGTCCTGACTGTCAGTCTTTGCAGGGGCCACTTCTGGCACTGTGGTCCTGTGTTTTGTACACACAGTAGGGGCCACTTCTGGCACTGACTGTCAGTCCTGTACTGTGGACGCAGCGGGGGCCTCTTCTGGCACTGACTGTCAGTCCTGTACTGTGGACACAGCAGGGGCCACTCACTGACTGTCAGGTACTGTGGACACAGCAGGGGCCACTTCTGGCACTGACTGTCAGTCCTGTACTGTGGACACAGCAGGGGCCACTTCTGGCACTGACTGTCAGTCCTGTACTGTGGACACAGCAGGGGGCCACTTCTGGCACTGACTGTCGGTCCTGTACTGTGGACACAGCAGGGGCCTCTTCTGGCACTGACTGTCGGTCACTGTGGACACAGCAGGGGCCCTTCAGCACCTGACTGTCAGTCTGTACTGTGGACACAGCAGGGGCCTCTTCTGGCACTGACTGTCAGTCTGTACTGGACACAACAGGGGCCACTTCTGGCACTGACTGTCAGTCCTGTGGTTTGTTTGATAGCCTGAACATGAATGTGCCTCAAATTGGTCAGCGCTGGCAAC
Organism: Oncorhynchus nerka; assembly: GCF_034236695.1. Classification (NCBI taxonomy): domain Eukaryota; kingdom Metazoa; phylum Chordata; class Actinopteri; order Salmoniformes; family Salmonidae; genus Oncorhynchus; species Oncorhynchus nerka. The sequence continues at coordinate 9,126 of NW_027035389.1, read as the reverse complement.
ATCCCTCTTTGAACTATGTATATATGCTCCCAGTTATTGCTACAGACTAACTACTAGTGGTGTAAAAGTACTTAGGAAGTTTTTTGGGGGGTATCATATAATAGAACTATTTATATTTTTGACAATTTTAGGTTTTACTCTACTACATTCTTAAAGATAAAAAATAAAAAGAATGTACATTTTTCTCTGAAACTCAAAAGTATTTGTTACATTTAGAATGTTTAGCAGGACAGGAAATGGAAATGGTCAATTCACACACTTATCAGAGAACATCCTGGTCATCCCTGCAAACTACAAGACCATGGTGCTTGCCTGCGGAGCTGTGAGGGGAACGGCACCTCAGTACCTCCAGGCTCTGATCAGGCCCTACACCCAAACAAGGGCACTGTGTTCATCCACCTCTGGCCTGCTCGCCTCCCTGCCACTGAGGAAGTACAGTTCCGCTCAGCCCAGTCAAAACTGTTGGCTGCTCTGGCCCCCAATGGTGGAACAAACTCCCTCACGACGAACAAAATCTCCCTCCCCACCTCTTTAAAGAATACCAGGATAGGATAAAGTAATCCTTCTCACCCCCCCTCCCCCTTAAAATACCTAGATGCACTATTGTAAAGTCAATGTCATAAGGTGGCACAATTTGTGAGAATCCTCTGGATCGTCTGCTAAAATGACTTAAATGTAAATATATAAATGTACTGCCCTGATCTGGAGGATACTCTGATCTGGAGGACTCACTAAACAGAGAACATCCCTGAGGTCATCCCTACTGCCTCTGATCTGGAGGACTCACTAAACAGAGAACATCCCTGGTCATCCCTACTGCCTCTGATCTGGAGGACTCACTAAACAAGAGAGACATCTGTCATCCCTACTGCCTCATCTGGAGGACTCACTAAACTGCCTCTGATCTGGAGGACTCACTAAACAGAGAACATCCCTGGTCATCCCTACTGCCTCTGATCTGGAGGACTCACTAAACAGAGAACATCCCTACTGTCTCTGATCTGGACTCACTAAACAGAGAACATCCCTGGTCATCCCTACTGCCTCTGATCTGGAGGACTCACTAAAACAGAGAACATCCTGGTCATCCCTACCTCTGATCTGGAGGACTCACTAAACAGAGAACATCCCTGGTCATCCCTACTGCCTCTGATCTGGAGGACTCACTAAACAGAGAACATCCCTGGTCATCCCTACTGCCTCTGATCTGGAGGACTCACTAAACAGAGAACATCCCTGGTCATCCCTACCTCTGATCTGGAGGACTCACTAAACAGAGAACATCCCATCCCTACTGCCTCGGGATCTGGAGGACTCACTAAACAGAGAACATCCCTGGTCATCCCTACTGCCTCTGATCTGGAGGACTCACTAAACAGAGAACGTCCCTGGTCATCCCTACTGCCTCTGATCTGGAGGACTCACTAAACAGAGAACATCCCTGGTCATCCCTACTGCCTCTGATCTGGAGGACTCACTAAACAGAGAACATCCCTGGTCATCCCTACTGCCTCTGATCTGGAGGACTCACTAAACACAAACGCTTAGTTTTGTAAATTATGTCTGAGAGTTGAACTGTGACCCTGGCTATCCGTAAATGTAAAAAAACAAGAACATTGTGTCGTCTGGTTCTCTTAATATAAGACATTTTAAATGTATACTATAACTTTTGATACTTAAGTACATTTTAAACCAAATACTTTAAGACTTTAACTCTAATAGTATTCTACTGGGTGACTTTTACTTGAGTCATTTTCTTTTAAGAGGTCTACATTTACTCAAGTTTGAAAAGGGGGTACTTTTGTCCACCCCTGTTTATTAACTACATAGTTTGAGATGGATTTTCAGCCGTATGGTAGGAGTGACGTCACTATCCTTTTCTACATGAAAAAAAAAAGTGTTTTAGTTTAATTTATTAATTCGACCATTAAAAAAAAAAAAAAAAAGTACATAAAACTTAAAAGCCTTATAAATGAACATGAATAAAAATCGAGGTTAACGGGATTATTTCCATTGTGGTCCTCTTGAGACAAGATGGCTAGAGAGGGATCCAATACAGTATGGGCAGTACTAACCACATTTAACGTTAGCAACAAGACCCTGGTGTTAATGTCTGGTAAATCAGGTTTTTATTGTCACAACAACAAAAATGGTAGACAGCGATACTATCCAACCACATTTAACAGTTAGGACACATTCCATACATCCCGCTTGTGTCCGCCATGATGCTAAAGCTAACTAGCATAGCCACTTTCCAGCCAGTCTATCCGTCCCACAGCCTCCAAAACGGACAGAAATAACCTCGTATTTAACTCACCAGCCCTTCGATCTGAATCCTTCACGGGTGAATCTAAGTTGCTCCCGGAGACGTGGCAGCCATCAGGGCGGTTGGTGTCGACGGTGTTTCCTTGCGAGTAGCCATTCTGAAACACGCCGAAAAAAAGAGGAGGAAAGAGAGGGTGGACATGGTGCACCGGTTTCTACGCTTGGGATAAATGGTTACATGATAAATAGTTCCGAGTGTAGAGCCATTATTCAAAGACTGGATACAGTCATATCTACAAACAGTAAGTAGTTCAAACACGATGTCATTGATTTATTGCTGCCATCACATAATTCATTTCATGAGGAAAAGATATTCAACCTCTCTCCTTTCTATACTTTTTAACAGTAAATTGTCTTGTAGCCGCTCACGCAGCCTTTGGGGGGCCCAAAGCAATACTTAATTTCCCCACCCCAGCGATCAAAACATTTTAGCAGCCCCTTGACAGCGGTTAGGGAAAAATACGTTTTAGAGTTAATTTCTGCAATTGTACACATTTTGCCATGAGGCATAGAGAAGATGTTGTCGCTTTAAATGTAAGCTTTTTTATTTAACGAGGCAAGTCAGTTAAGAACAAATTCTTATTTACAATGCTCTGGCCTACTCCGGACGACGCTGGGCCAATTGTACTGGCCTTGGGACCCCAATCACGGCCGGATGTGATCTCAGCCTGGATCTGAACCAGAGACTGTAGTGACGCCACTGAGATGCAGTGCCTTAGACACTACATAATAATGACGCGAAGGAGATGTGGCTGCTGCTACGATCCTGTAACCAATATGTATGTTTTTATTTGTCACTTATTTTGTACATAAACAGTTTCTGACGATGTGTCTTATGACCGAAAAGAGCCAATATCAGGGCAGCGATTACACAATCCCGTACTGAGGAATTCTTCAATGTGCCAGAATGACAAACAAGATGGAGGGGTTGCTAAGAGACAGATTGAATGAGTGGAATAATGTGTCAACGTGTGGTCCCACTGTGGTTCCACCTCTTTAGAGGGCTTTGCCCCTACTGTTATGAAGAGAAGAGAGGGAGAAAGAGGGGGGAGGGAGGGAAGGAAGGGGGGGGAGGGAGGGAAGGAAGGAATGAAGCGAAAGATGAAAGGAAGGAGGAGAGGGAAGATCCTTCCTGTTTGGTTCTGTCCGGGGTGTCCTCGGATGGGGCCACAGTGTCTCCTGACCCTCCTGTCTCAGCCTCCAGTATTTATGCTGCAGTAGTTTATGTGTCGGGGGCTAGGGTCAGTTTGTTATATCTGGAGTACTTCTCCTGTCCTATTCAGTGTCCTGTGAATCTAAGTGTGCGTTCTCTAATTCTCTCCTCTCTTTCTTTTTTCTCTCTCTCGGAGGACCTGAGCCCTAGGACCATGCCCCAGGACTACCTGACATGATGACTCCTTGCTGTCCCAGTCCACCTGGCCATGCTGCTGCTCCAGTTTCAACTGGCCTGGGCCCTAGGACCATGTCCCAGGACTACCTGACATGATGACTCCTTGCTGTCCCCAGTCCACCTGGCCATGCTGCTCCAGTTTCAACTGTTCTGCCTGCGGCTATGGAATCCTGACCTGTTCACCGGACGTGCTACCTGTCCCAGACCTGCTGTTTTCAACTCTCTAGAGACAGCAGGAGCGGTAGAGATACTCTTAATGATCGGCTATGAAAAGCCAACTGACATTTACTCCTGAGGTGCTGACTTGCTGCACCTCAACAACTACTGTGATTATTATTATTTGACCATGCTGGTCATTTATGAACATTTGAACATCTTGGCCATGTTCTCTTATAATCTCCACCTGGCACAGCCAGAAGAAGACTGGCCACCCTTCATAGCCTGGTTCCTCTCTAGGTTTCTTCCTAGGTGCCTGCCTTTCTAGGGAGTTTTTCCTAGCCACCGTGCTTCTACACCTGCATTGCTTACTGTTTGGGGGTTTTAGACTGGGTTTCTGTACAGCACTTTGTGACATCAGCTGATGCAAGAAGGGCTTTATAAATACATTTGATTGATTGATTCTACAGTTTATCATGAGATACTCTACCTCAGGCGAGCAAAACCTTAAGATATCATGCACCGGCTGTTTACATATATGTATAGTCCACCACTTTGAGATATCAGCTGATGTGAGAAGGGCTTTATAAATACATTTCATTTGATTAATATCTAATGTTTCACAGAGTCGTGGCTGAACAACAACATGATTAACATACAGCTGGCGGGTTTTAAGCTTTTTAGGTCGGGGAGTGTCAACTGGTGTTGTATTCTAAACAGCAGGATTACTAAAGGGATACCTCGAGATTTTGGCAATTAAGCCCTTTATCTTCTTCCCCAGTCAGATTAACTCATGGATACCATTTTATGTCTCAGACTGTGTCCAGTATGAAGCATGCTAGCTGTTCCCATAGACTTCCATTCAATGCGCTAACGCTAGTTAGCAACATCCTTTACATTTTTTTTTTATTTGATTTCAAACTGCACACAGACATGAAAATTATATCCACGAATTCATTGGACTCTGAGGAAGTAGGTAAAAAGGCTTCATTACCAAAATATTTAAGCATCCCTTTAAGTTGCCTCAACTTGTGTCAAGTCAGTTATTTTAAGTCCACATTTCTCTAAAAGATTAAATCATTTCAAGCCATTTTGAACAGTCAGCTGGGCCAAGTCATTTTGAACAGTCAGCTGGGCCAAGTCATTTTGAACAGTCCGCTGGGCCAAGTCATTTTGAACAGTCCGCTGGGCCAAGTCATTTTGAACAGTCCGCTGGGCCAAGTCATTTTGAACAGTCAGCTGGGCCAAGTCATTTTGAACAGTCAGCTGGGCCAAGTCATTTTGAACAGTCAGCTGGGCCAAGTCATTTTGAACAGTCAGCTGGGCCAAGTCATTTTGAACAGTCAGCTGGGCCAAGTCATTTTGAACAGTCAGCTGGGCCAAGTCATTTTGAACAAGTCAGCTGGGCCAAGTCATTTTGAACAAGTCAGCTGGGCCAAGTCATTTTGAACAGTCAGCTGGGCCAAGTCATTTTGAACAGTCCGCTGGGCCAAGTCATTTTGAACAGTCAGCTGGGCCAAGTCATTTTGAACAGTCAGCTGGGCCAAGTCATTTTGAACAGTCAGCTGGGCCAAGTCATTTTGAACAAGTCAGCTGGGCCAAGTCATTTTGAACAAGTCAGCTGGGCCAAGTCATTTGAACAGTCAGCTGGGCCAAGTCATTTTGAACAGTCAGCTGGGCCAAGTCATTTTGAACAGTCAGCTGGGCCAAGTCATTTTGAACAGTCAGCTGGGCCAAGTCATTTTGAACAGTCAGCTGGGCCAAGTCATTTTGAACAGTCAGCTGGGCCAAAGTCATTTGAACAGTCAGCTGGGCCAAGTCATTTTGAACAGTCAGCTGGGCCAAGTCATTTTGAACAGTCCGCTGGGCCAAGTCATTTTGAACAGTCCGCTGGGCCAAGTCATTTTGAACAGTCCGCTGGGCCAAGTCATTTTGAACAGTCCGCTGGGCCAAGTCATTTTGAACAGTCAGCTGGGCCAAGTCATTTTGAACAGTCAGCTGGGCCAAGTCATTTGAACAGTCCGCTGGGCCAGTCATTTTGAACAGTCAGCTGGGCCAAGTCATTTTGAACAGTCCGCTGGGCCAAGTCATTTTGAACAGTCCGCTGGGCCAAGTCATTTGAACAGTCCGCTGGGCCAAGTCATTTTGAACAGTCCGCTGAACAGTCAGCCAAGTCATTTTGAACAGTCAGCTGGGCCAAGTCATTTTGAACAAGTCAGCTGGGCCAAGTCATTTTGAACAGTCAGCTGGGCCAAGTCATTTTGAACAGTCCGCTGGGCCAAGTCATTTTGAACAGTCCGCTGGGCCAAGTCATTTTGAACAGTCAGCTGGGCCAAGTCATTTTGAACAGTCAGCTGGGCCAAGTCATTTTGAACAAGTCAGCTGGGCCAAGTCATTTTGAACAGTCAGCTGGGCCAAGTCATTTTGAACAGTCAGCTGGGCCAAGTCATTTTGAACAGTCCGCTGGGCCAAGTCATTTTGAACAGTCCGCTGGGCCAAGTCATTTTGAACAGTCCGCTGGGCCAAGTCATTTTGAACAGTCCGCTGGGCCAAGTCATTTTGAACAGTCCGCTGGGCCAAGTCATTTTGAACAGTCCGCTGGGCCAAGTCATTTTGAACAGTCCGCTGGGCCAAGTCATTTTGAACAGTCCGCTGGGCCAAGTCATTTGAACAGTCCGCTGGGCCAAGTCATTTTTGAACAGTCCGCTGGGCCAAGTCATTTTGAACAAGTCCGCTGGGCCAAGTCATTTTGAACAGTCAGCTGGGCCAAGTCATTTTGAACGACCAAGTCATTTTGAACAGTCCGCTGGACCAAGTCATTTGAACAGTCCGCTGGGCCAAGTCATTTTGAACAGTCCGCTGGGGCCAAGTCATTTGAACAAGTCCGCTGGACCAAGTCATTGATCTTGCTTTCTGAACAGATGCTTGATGTCATTTCACCAGACTGAAATGGTTCAGAGTTTGTAAAACCAAGTAATTAAAACACTTTTTTATTTCAAATTCTTTACAGAAGTATCACAACAGCTAGTTAACCATAAGACTTAAAAACATCGGGATCATCAACTTTCATTGAAACATGTGCAAGCCGCCTAGTTACTTTACGCCAACGACAACAAACATAGCTGTTGGAGGTACAAACGCAACGGGAATAAATGGGCATTATTATTATACACCTAAACAATACAATTCAATGCTAGTCGTAATATAGCCAATTTATAAACACAAATAACAACCTGCAAAACTAAAAAAATGATTTTTTCTCTCTCTCATGAAAAACCAGAAGTATGTCAAGTGCAATGAGGAAGACCCGAGTAGAGCACTTATTCCATTTCTCTCATGATATAACAGTACCTAAAACAGCATGGTGTAGCATGAAAGACATAATGTTCTTACACTATTTTTTTTGGAGGGGAATTCCTTGATTGGAGACTAAAAATTTGATGAATCTTTTGATGAATTTGACCGTGCAGAGCAATGGACATGTATTGCTCCCAACCCCCTCCCCAAAAACAAACAACGAGTGTGGTCGAAAAGCTTTAAAAAATGAAAAAAAAAAAAACAACTAGACAGGAAATATAAATATACTGATAAATGCATTTCAACTAAAAACAACAATACTGCATGATTCAGTTGGTGGTAGAAAACAGTACAATCCTTTTCAAAGTTACATTTAGGACCCCACCCCCCCAACAAAAAAGGCAAAAACAACTAAAACATACATAAAAATAGTGAAAAAGACATTCCCAAATGGCACCACATTCCCTATATAGTGCACTACTTTTGCCCAGAACCCTAGGAGGCTCTGGTCAAAAGTAGGGCGCTGTATAGGAACCAGTGGCATTTGGACCTCAGGCAGTGTCTAAACCAGGTGGAATCTTGGTCCGGCTGTAGCGATGATGTCACTGTAAGGCTCGGTCTGGTTGAGCTCGATGGCCTGCTGTTTCTTCAGAACCAGGAAACTGTAGAACTTGGCGGCCGCCTGCTTCTTGTTGTTGTCTCGACACAGCGCCAACAAGCTGACCTGCTCGGCTCCCGTCTTGGCCATGACTCGCTGTAGAGAGGAGAGAACAGAGAGACGGTCACCTTACTGATCAATGGTCTGTTCAACCAGATAACAGACCGACCCAGGGGGTCGTCCAGCTAGATAACAGACCGACCCAGGAGGTCGTCCAGCGAGATAACAGACCGACCCAGGGGGTCGTCCAGCGAGATAACAGACCGACCCAGGGGGGGTCGTCCAGCTAGAAAACAGACCGACCCAGGGGGTCGTCCAGCTAGATAACAGACCGACCCAGGGGGTCGTCCAGCTAGATAACAGACCGACCCAGGAGGTCGTCCAGCTAGATAACAGACCGACCCAGGGGGTCGTCCAGCTAGATAACAGACCGACCCAGGGGGTCGTCCAGCTAGAAAACAGACCGACCCAGGGGGTCGTCCAGCTAGATAACAGACCGACCCAGGGGGTCGTCCAGCTAGATAACAGACCACCCAGGGGGTCGTCCAGCTAGATAATCAGACCGACCCAGGGGTCGTCCAGCTAGATAACAGACCGACCCAGGGGGTCGTCCGGCTAGATAACAGACCGACCCAGGGGGTCGTCCAGCTAGATAACAGACCGACCCAGGGGGTCGTCCAGCTAGATAACAGACCGACCCAGGGGTCGTCCAGCTAGATAACAGACCGACCCAGGGGGTCGTCCAGCTAGATAACAGACCGACCCAGGGGGTCGTCCAGCTAGATAACAGACCGACCCAGGGGGTCGTCCAGCTAGATAACAGACCGACCCAGGGGGTCGTCCAACCAGATAACAGACCGAGCCAGGGGGTCGTCCAACCAGATAACAGACCGACCCAGGAGGTCGACCAGCTAGATAACAGACCGACACAGGGGGTCGTCCAACCAGATAACAGACCGACCCAGGGGGTCGTCCAGCTAGATAACAGACCGACCCAGGGGGGGTCGTCCAGCTAGATAACAGACCGACCCAGGGGTTCGTCCAGCTAGAAAACAGACCGACCCAGGAGAAAGTGGTTCGCCCAAATAAGAGATGATGGAATGACCGCTAAGATATGAAGTCAGTTGCCTCCAGACAACCAGATGAACCTGAACAGCTCATCATATGTAGACATCAGATATCACCAGATGAACCTGAACAGCTCATCAGATGTAGACATCAGATATCACCAGATGTAGATATCACCAGATGTAGACCTCAGATATCACCAGATGTAGACCTCATATCACCAGATGTAGAC
>NW_027035388.1:0-10407 GCF_034236695.1 Oncorhynchus nerka | reverse complement strand
TGAGTTCAACACCCATGCTGCCGCTATGCCTGAAGGGGAGAAGAAGGCTTTACCTGAAAGGAATGTGGAAGATATTAACACTGGGTTCAACATTACTGCTGTATACCTGAAGAGGAGAGAAGAGCTTTACCTGAAAAAATGTGGAATGTTAACATGAGTTCAACATTACTGCTGATACCTGAAGAGGAGAGAAAGGCTTTACTGCAAATGAACAGGAATGTGGAAGATACTTAACATGCCAGTGTCAACATCACTGTACTGTAAACCTGACAGAAGATATGGTGTGAATACTAACACGAGGTCAACATTGTACTGTAAACCTGACAGGAATGTGGAAGATACTAACACCAGGTCAACATTGTACTGTAAACCTGAAGGAGGATGTAGAAGAGCTTTACTGAAACGCGAATGTGGATCAGCATATGTAACATGTAGCATCTAACAGGTCACATGCTGTAAACCTGACAGAGACGCAGAGTCAACGTAGTACTGTATACCTGAAAGGAATGTGGAAGATATTTACATCAGTTCAACATTACTGCTGTATACCTGAAGAGGAGAGAAGAGCTTTACCTGACAGGAATGTGGAAGATACTAACACCAGGTCAACATTGTACTGTAAACCTGACAGGAATGTAGAAGATACTAACACCAGGTCAACATTGTACTGTAAACCTGACAGGAATGTGGAAGATACTAACACCAGGTCAACATTGTACTGTAAACCTGACAGGAATGTAGGACGATACTAACACCAGGTCAACATTTTACTGTAAACCTGACAGGGAATGTAGAAGATACTAACACCAGGTCAACATTGTACTGTATACCTGACAGGAATGTGGAAGATACTAACACCAGGTCAACATTGTACTGTATACCTGACAGGAATGTGGAAGATACTAACACCAGGTCAACATTGTACTGTAAACCTGACAGGAATGTAGAAGATACTAACACCAGGTCAACATTGTACTGTAAACCTGACAGGAATGTAGAAGATACTAACACCAGGTCAACATTGTACTGTAAACCTGACAGGAATGTGGAAGATACTAACACCAGGTCAACATTGTACTGTAAACCTGACAGGAATGTGGAAGATACTAACACTGGCAGCAGTCCAACGATTGTACTAGTAATGTACCTGACAGGAATGTGGAAGATACTAACACCAGGTCAGCATTGTACTGTAAACCTGACAGGAATGTGGAAGATACTAACACCAGGTCAACATTGTACTGTAAACCTGACAGGAATGTGGAAGATACTAACACCAGGTCAACATTGTACTGTAAACCTGACAGGAATGTAGAAGATACTAACACCAGGTCAACATTGTACTGTAAACCTGACAGGAATGTGGAAGATACTAACACCAGGTCAACATTGTACTGTATACCTGACAGGAATGTGGAAGATACTAACACCAGGTCAACATTGTACTGTAAACCTGACAGGAATGTGGAAGATACTAACACCAGGTCAACATTGTACTGTAAACCTGACAGGAATGTGGAAGATACTAACACCAGGTCAACATTGTACTGTAAACCTGACAGGAATGTGGAAGATACTAACACCAGGTCAACATTGTACTGTAAACCTGACAGGAATGTGGAAGATACTAACACCAGGTCAACATTGTACTGTAAACCTGACAGGAATGTGGAAGATACTAACACCAGGTCAACATTGTACTGTAAACCTGACAGGAATGTGGAAGATACTAACACCAGGTCAACATTGTACTGTAAACCTGACAGGAATGTGGAAGATACTAACACCAGGTCAACATTGTACTGTAAACCTGACAGGAATGTGGAAGATACTAACACCAGGTCAACATTGTACTGTAAACCTGACAGGAATGTGGAAGATACTAACACCAGGTCAACATTGTACTGTAAACCTGACAGGAATGTGGAAGATACTAACACCAGGTCAACATTGTACTGTAAACCTGACAGGAATGTGGAAGATACTAACACCAGGTCAACATTGTACTGTAAACCTGACAGGAATGTGGAAGATACTAACATCAGGTCAACATTGTACTGTATACCTTTTATTTTTTATTTTTTTATTTCACCTTTATTTAACCAGGTAGGCTAGTTGAGAACAAGTTCTCATTTGCAACTGCGACCTGGCCAAGATAAAGCATAGCAGTGTGAACAGACAACACAGAGTTACATGGAGTAAACAATTAACAAGTCAATAACACAGTAGAAAAAGGGAGTCTATATACAATGTGAGCAAAAGGCATGAGGAGGTGAGAATAATTACAATTTTGCAGATTAGCACTGGAGTGATAAATGATCAGATGGTCATGTACAGGTAGAGATATTGTGTGCAAAAGAGCAGAAAAGCAAATAAATAAAAACAGTATAAAAACAGTATGGGAATGAGGTAGGTGAAAATGGGTGGCTATTACCAATAGACTATGTACAGCTGCAGCGATCGGTTAGCTGCTCAGATAGCTGATCTTTGAAGTTGGTGAGGGGGAGATAAAAGTCTCCAACTTCAGCAATTTTTGCAAGTTCGTTCCAGTCACAGGCAGCAGGAGGTCTGGGAACGAAAGGCGGCCAAATGAGGTGTTGGCTTTAGGGATGATCAGTGAGATACACTTGCTGGAGCGCGTGCTACGGATGGGTGTTGCCATCAGACCAGTGAACTGAGATAAGGCGGAGCTTTACCTAGCATGGACTTATGTAGATGACCTGGAGCTAGTGGCCTGGCGACGAATATGTAGCGGGGGCCAGCCGACTAGAGCATACAAGTCGCAGTGGTGGGTGGTGCTGGGTGCTTTATGACAAAGCAGGATGGCACTGCGATAGACTGCATCCAGTTTGCTGAGTAGAGTGTTGGAAGCCATTTTGTAGATGAGCATCACCGAAGTCGGAGGATCGATAGGATAGTCAGTTTACTAGGGGTAAGCTTATGGAGTGAGTGAAGGAGGCTTTGTTGCGGGAATAGATAGCGGACTCTTGATTTGATTTTCAATTGAGATGTTTGATATGAGTCTGGAAGGAGAGGTTTGCAGTCTAGCCAGACACCTAGGTACTTATAGATGTCCACATATTCAAGGTCGGAACCATCCAGGGTGGTGATGCTAGTCAGCGTGCGGGCAGGCAGCGACGGTTGAAAAGCATGCATTTATTTTACTAGCGTTTAAGAGTGTAAGAGGCCACGGAAGGAGTGTTGCATGGCACTGAAGCTCGTTTGGAGGTTAGATAGCAGTGTCCAATGACGGGCCAGGCATATAGAGTCGGTGTCACTCATGAGAGGTGGATCATTGTGGGAATCGCCCGCAGCAAGAGCAACATCATTGATATATACAGAGAAAAGAGTCGGCCCGAGAATTGAACCTTGTAGCACCCCCATAGAGACTGCCAGAGGACCGGACAGCATGCCCTCCGATTTGACACACTGAACTCTGTCTGCAAAGTAATTGGTGAACCAGGCAAGGCAGTCATCCGAAAAACCGAGGCTACTGAGTCTGCCGATAAGAATATGGTGATTGACAGAGTCGAAAGCCTTGGCAAGGTCGATGAAGACGGCTGCACAGTACTGAGGTCAGGACAAGTCATCCACAGCTAGATTGATGTGATGCACCTCAGCTACCCGGTGCCTCAGCACATTGACCTGCCTGGGAGGACAGGACAAGTCATCCACAGCTAGATTGATGTGATGTACCTCAGCTACCCGGTGCCTCAGCACATTGACCTGCCTGGGAGGACAGGACAAGTCATCCACAGCTAGATTGATGTGATGTACCTCAGCTACCCGGTGCCTCAGCACATTGACCTGCCTGGGAGGACAGGACAAGTCATCCACAGCTAGATTGATGTGATGCACCTCAGCTACCCGGTGCCTCAGCACATTGACCTGCCTGGGAGGACAGGACAAGTCATCCACAGCCAGATTGATGTGATGTACCTCAGCTACCCGGTGCCTCAGCACATTGACCTGCCTGGGAGACAGGACAAGTCATCCACAGCTAGATTGATGTTATGTACCTCAGCTACCCGGTGTTCTCAGCACATTGACCCTGCCTGGGAGGAATAGACAAGTCATCCGTGCTAGATTGATGTGATGTACCTCAGCTACCCGGTGCTCCTCAGCACATTGACCTGCCTGGGAGGACAGGACAAGTCATCCACAGCTGATTGATGTGATGCACCTCCACCGGTGCCTCAGCACATTGACCTGCCTGGGAGGACAGGACAAGTCATCCACAGCTAGATTGATGATGTACCTCAGCCACCCGGTGCCTCAGCACATTGACCTGCCTGGGAGGACAGGACAAGTCATCCACAGCTAGGATTGATGATGTACCTCAGCTACCCGGTGCCTTCAGCACATTGACCTGCCTGGGAGACAGGACAAAGTCATCCACAGCCAGATTGATGTGATGTACCTCAGCCACCCGGTGCTCAGCACATTGACCTGCCTTTGGGAGGACAGGACAAGTCATCCACAGCTAGATTGATGGATGTACCCCAGCTACCCGGTGCCTCAGCACATTGACCTGCCTGGGAGGACAGGACAAGTCATCCACAGCTAGATTGATGTGATGTTGGACCTCAGCTTACCCGGGGTGATGATACCTCAGCACATTGACTCCGCCTGGGAGGACAGGATGTCATCCACAGCTAGATTGATGTGATGTACCTCAGCTACCTGGTGCTTTAGCACATTGACCTGCCTGGGGAGGACAGGACAAGTCATCCACAGCTAGATTGGGATGTGATGTACCTCAGCTACCCGGTGCCTCAGCACATTGACCTGCCTGGGAGGACAGGACAAGTCATCCACAGCTAGATTGATGTGATGTACCCTCAGCTACCCGGTGCCTCAGCACATTGACTGCCTGGGAGGACAGGACAAGTCATCCACACTAGATTGATGTGATGCACCTCAGCTACCCGGTGCCTCAGCACATTGACCTGCCTGGGAGGACAGGACAAGTCATCCACAGCTAGATTGATGTGATGTACCTCAGCTACCCGGTGCCTCAGCACATTGACCTGCCTGGGAGGACAGGACAAGTCATCCACAGCTGGATTGATGTGATGTACCTCAGCTACCCGGTGCCTCAGCACATTGACCTGCCTGGGAGGACAGGACAAGTCATCCACAGCTAGATTGATGTGATGTACCTCAGCTACCCGGTGCCTCAGCACATTGACCTGCCTGGGAGGACAGGACAAGTCATCCACAGCTAGATTGATGTGATGTACCTCAGCTACCCGGTGCACCGAATCCCTCCTGTTTAAATGGTTATTTTTTCCCCACTGCTCCTCTTTAATTGCTTGTTACTTTTGTCTCTTATTTCTTATCTGTACTGTATTGTTTGTTGTTTAAACTGTGCTGTCGGTCGCACAATTGGCCCAGGCGTCGTCCGGGTTAGGGAGGGCTAGTCGGTAGGGATATCCTTGTCTCATCGCGCACCAGCGACTCCTGTGGCGGGCCGGGCGCAGTTCGCGCTAACCAAGGTTGCCGGGTGCACGGTGTAGCCTCCGGGTGCACGGTGTAGCCTCAGACACATTGGTGCGGCTGGCTTCCCGGGTTGGATGCGCGCTGTGTTAAGAAGCAGTACGGCTGGTTGGGTTGTGTATCGAAGGACGCATGACATTCAACCTTCGTCTCTCCCGAGGCCGTACGGGAGTTGTAGCGATGAGACAAGATAGTAGCTACTACAATAATTGGATACCACGAAATTGGGGAGAAAAAGGGGTAAAATTCAAAAAAACTATAAAAAAATCAAAAAAAAACTGTGCTGTCGGTTAGGGGCTCGTAAATCAGCATTTCACTGTAAGGTCTCCTCCACCTTGTTGTATTCGGCACATGTGATCAATAACATTTGATTGGATGTGATGTGGATCCTGAACATATACTTTTGAGTTGATTACTCAGCTGCAAATTCCATTGAGATAGATTTGGAATGTTATCATCATATTATACTAACAACAACAACAACAACATCCAGTCCACAAGCTCATTTGCTGTCTTTCTCTCTTTACTCTTGCAGATAAGCGGTTGTCCAGGAGAAGAGCGTCATGCGCTGCGACGTTGGTGCTGCATACACTGCAGGAAACAACCCAGGAGAAACACACACAGGTAGGTAGGTGGTCGTGTTAGACCTGAAACAGCACCCTATTCCCTATTTAGTGCACTACTTTTAACCAGAGCACTAAGGGCCCAGGTCAAACGTAGTGCACTAGGTATATAAGGAAAGAGGGGGTTTCATTTGGGACGTACAATGTTCATTAACTTACACTGAAGTTATGGCATAACTACATCTACCAGATCTAGGCCACATCCAACCACACCAGCTGATATCAAGGTTTTAGTCCTGTGTGCCGTAGTGAGACATGACACATGGATCCGATGGAACAGAGGAAGAGTTCTACTTTGATAATCGATATCAGATGATGAGCAGTGGTATCATGTATTTTTTACTCCATACAAGTTCCTTGGCACCCAAAAGTACTCGTTACATTTTGAATCCTTAGCAGGACAAGAAAAATTGAATAATTCACGCACTTATCAAGAGAACATCCCTGCTCATCCTTACAGCCTCTGATTTGCTAGACTCACTAAACAGAGAACATCCCTGGTCATCCCTACAGACTCTGATCTGGAGGACTCACTAAACAGAGAACATCCCTGGTCATCCCTACAGACTCTGATCTGGTGGACTCACTAAACACATGCTTCGTTTGTAAATGATGTCTGAGTGTTGGAGCGTGCCCCTGGCTATCCGTAAATTAAACAAAACAAGAAAATGATGCTGTCTGGTTTTCTTAATATAAGGAATTTGAAATGATTTATACTTTTACCTTACTATACTTACTGTAAGTATATTTTAGCAATCACATGTACTTTGAAGTATATTTAAAACCAAATACTTTTAGACTTTTATTCAAGTAATATTTTACCAGGTGACTTTCACTTTTAATTGAGTCATTTTCTATTAAGGTGTCTATACTTTTACTCCAGTCATTTTCTATTAAGGTGTCTGTCTATACTTTTACTCCAGTCATTTTCTATTAAGGTGTCTATACTTTTACTCCAGTCATTTTCTATTAAGGTGTCTATACTTTTACTCCAGTATGAGAATTGGGGTCCTTTTTTCCATCACTGATAATGAGAAGTCTCTCGTCACAGCTGAGTAGCCGATCTGCTTCTGGGTGCTGAGATAAGAGGTTGGTTCTTCCTGTTTGGAAGATTTTGGTTGATGCTGCTTTCTTCACTCTACCTACCAGCATAAAACGTCTTCCTGCTCGCCAAATTAGATGTTGGAAAGGGGCACCAGGATAGAGTCGGTAAGATTTAGGGTCCAAATAGCACGGCTTCATCTTGGCTCTGATTGGAAGAGAGGTCAATTTAAGGTCATTGTTTGCAAAATCCTGCCAGCTGTATTAATTAGTAAAACTCCCCCAGAAGGAGAGGAAGTGTAAATCATTAAAAGTCGAATGAATGCTGTGGGGGCGGTTCGTCTACAGTCTCGGGCACACCAGCCTCTTTATTAGTCCCAAATGGCTCCCTGTTCCCTTTATAGTACACTACTTTTGACATGGGTTCTGGTCAAAAGTAGTGCACTACATAGGGGGGATAGGGTGCCATTTGGGACAATCGTCTCCCTCTGTGAAGGGGTTCAGTAATCTAAGGGGTTGGTCATGCGTTGCCTTGGTAATTGAACGGCTCTGGCTGTATCTGGGACGGTGTTGTGGACATTACAAGGGTAAAGCATTTGTCACACTATAATCAACACCCCTTATTTCACTATTAACCCAGGATTTAACAAAACAAAACAATAGAAGTGAAATTAATTTAATGTTCATTTTCCTCCACTAGAGCTACCTGCCGTGCCTACACTCAAACCACTAGGCTACCTGCCGTCCCTACACTCTAACCACTAGGCTACCTGCCGTCACAACATTCTAACCACTAGGCTACCTGCCGTCCCTACACTCTAACCACTAGGCTACCTGCCATCCCTACACTCTAACCACTAGGCCACCTGCCGTCCCTACACTCTAACCACTAGGCTACCTGCCGTCCCTACATTCTAACCACTAGGCTACCTGCCGTCCCTACACTCTAACCACTAGGCTACCTGCCGTCCCTACACTCTAACCACTAGGCTACCTGCCGTCCCTACACTCTAACCACTAGGCTACCTGCCGTCCCTACACTCTAACCACTAGGCTACCCTGCCGTCCCTACACTCTAACCACTAGGCTACCCTGCCGTCCCTACACTCTAACCACTAGGCTACCTGCCGTCCCTACACTCTAACCACTAGGCTACCTGCCGTCCCTACACTCTAACCACTAGGCTACCTGCCGTCCCTACACTCTAACCACTAGGCTACCCTGCCGTCCCTACACTCTAACCACTAGGCTACCTGCCGTCCCTACACTCTAACCACTAGGCTACCTGCCGTCCCTACACTCTAACCACTAGGCTACCCTGCCGTCCCTACACTCTAACCACTAGGCTACCTGCCGTCCCTACACTCTAACCACTAGGCTACCCTGCCGTCCCTACACTCTAACCACTAGGCTACCTGCCGTCCCTACACTCTAACCACTAGGCTACCTGCCGTCCCTACACTCTAACCACTAGGCTACCCTGCCGTCCCTACACTCTAACCACTAGGCTACCTGCCGGTCCCTACACTCTAACCACTAGGCTACCTGCCGCCCCTACACTCTAACCACTAGGCTACCCTGCCGTCCCTACACTCTAACCACTAGGCTACCTGCCGTCCCTACACTCTAACCACTAGGCTACCTGCCGTCCCTACACTCTAACCACTAGGCTACCTGCCGTCCCTACACTCTAACCACTAGGCTACCCTGCCGTCCCTACACTCTAACCACTAGGCTACCTGCCGTCCCTACACTCTAACCACTAGGCTACCTGCCGCCCCTACACTCTAACCACTAGGCTACCTGCCGTCCCTACACTCTAACCACTAGGCTACCTGCCGTCCCTACACTCTAACCACTAGGCTACCTGCCGTCCCTACACTCTAACCACTAGGCTACCTGCCGCCCCTACACTCTAACCACTAGGCTACCTGCCGTCCCTACACTCTAACCACTAGGCTACCCTGCCGTCCCTACACTCTAACCACTAGGCTACCTGCCGTCCCTACACTCTAACCACTAGGCTACCTGCCGTCCCTACACTCTAACCACTAGGCTACCTGCCGTCCCTACACTCTAACCACTAGGCTACCTGCCGTCCCTACACTCTAACCACTAGGCTACCCTGCCGTCCCTACACTCTAACCACTAGGCTACCTGCCGCCCCTACACTCTAACCACTGGGCTACCTGCCGACCTCTACACTCTAACCACTAGGCTACCTGCCGTCCCTACACTCTAACCACTAGGCTACCCTGCCGTCCCTACACTCTAACCACTAGGCTACCCTGCCGATCCCTACACTCTAACCACTAGGCTACCCTGCCGTCCCTACACTCTAACCACTAGGCTACCCTGCCGTCCCTACACTCCTAACCACTAGGCTACCCTGCCGTCCCTACACTCTAACCACTAGGCTACCTGCCGACCTCTACACTCTAACCACTAGGGCTACCCTGCCGTCCCTACACTCTAACCACTAGGCTACCCTGCCAGTCCCTACACTCTAACCACTAGGCTACCTGCCGTCCCTACACTCTAACCACTAGGCTACCTGCCAGTCCCTACACTCTAACCACTAGGCTACCCTGCCGTCCCTACACTCCTAACCACTAGGCTACCTGCCGTCCCTACACTCTAACCACTAGGCTACCTGCCGTCCCTACACTCTAACCACTAGGCTACCCTGCCGTCCCTACACTCTAACCACTAGGCTACCCTGCCGTCCCTACACTCTAACCACTAGGCTACCTGCCGTCCCTACACTCTAACCACTAGGCTACCCTGCCGTCCCTACACTCTAACCACTAGGCTACTCTGCCGTCCCTACACTCTAACCACTAGGCTACCCTGCCAGTCCCTACACTCTAACCACTAGGCTACCTGCCGTCCCTACACTCTAACCACTAGGCTACCTGCCAGTCCCTACACTCTAACCACTAGGCTACCCTGCCGCTCCTACACTCTAACCACTAGGCTACCTGCCGTCCCTACACTCTAACCACTGGGCTACCTGCCGTCCTCTACACTCCTAACCACTAGGCTACCTGCCGGTCCCTACACTCTAACCACTAGGCTACCTGCCGTCCCTACACTCTAACCACTAGGCTACCCTGCCGTTCCTACACTCTAACCACTAGGCTACCTGCCAGTCCCTACACTCTAACCACTAGGCTACCTGCCGTCCCTACACTCTAACCACTAGGCTACCTGCCGTCCCTACACTCTAACCACTGGGCTACCT
>NW_027035387.1:0-10403 GCF_034236695.1 Oncorhynchus nerka | reverse complement strand
GTCTAGCAGAATGTTTTGTCTGTCTCGTGTTTAGCAGAATGTTTTGTCTGTCTCTGTGTTTAGCAGAATGTTTTGTCTGTCTGTGTTTAGCAGAATGTTTTGTCTGTCTCTGTGTTTAGCAGAATGTTTTGTCTGTCTCTGTGTTTAGCAGAATGTTTTGTCTGTCTCTGTGTTTAGCAGAATGTTTTGTCTGTCTGTCTGTGTGTCTAGCAGAATGTTTTGTCTGTCTCTGTGTTTAGCAGAATGTTTTGTCTGTCTCTGTGTTTAGCAGAATGTTTTGTCTGTCTCTGTGTTTAGCATAATGTTTTGTCTGTCTGTGTCTAGCAGAATGTTTTGTCTGTCTGTGTTTAGCAGAATGTTTTGTCTGTCTCTGTGTTTAGCAGAATGTTTTGTCTGTCTCTGTGTTTAGCAGAATATTTTGTATGTCTCTGTGTTTAGCAGAATGTTTTGTCTGTCTGTCTGTGTGTCTAGCAGAATGTTTTGTCTGTCTCTGTGTTTAGCAGAATGTTTTGTCTGTCTCTGTGTTTAGCATACTGTTTTGTCTGTCTCTGTGTTTTAGCATACTGTTTTGTCTGTCTGTGTTTAGCAGAATGTTTTGTCTGTCTCTGTGTTTAGCAGAATGTTTTATCTGTCTCTGTGTTTAGCAGGAATGTTTGTATGTCTCTGTGTTGTAGAATGTTTTGTCTGTCTGTCTCTGTGTTTAGCAGAATGTTTTGTCTGTCTCTGTGTCTAGCAGATGTTTTGGCTGTCTCTGTGTTTAGCAGAATGTTTTGTCTGACTCTGTGTTTAGCAGAATGTTTTGTCTGTCTCTGTGTTCTAGCAGAATGTTTTGTCTGTCTGTCTGTGTGTCTAGCAGAATGTTTTGTCTGTCTGTCTGTGTGTCTAGCAGAATGTTTTGTCTGTCTCTGTTTAGCAGAATGTTTTGTCTGTCTTGTCTGTGTTTTAGCATAATGTTTTGTCTGTCTGTCTGTGTTTAGCAGAATGTTTTGTCTGTCTGTCTGTGTGTCTAGCAGAATGTTTTGTCTGGTCTGTCTGTGTTTTGTCTAGCAGAATGTTTTGTCTGTCTGTCTGTGTGTCTGTGTTCAGCAGATGTTTTGTCTGTCTGTCTGTGTGTCTAGCAGAATGTTTTGTCTGTCTCTGTGTTTAGCAGAATGTTTTGTCTGTCTCTGTGTTTCTGTGTTTAGCAGAATGTTTTGTCTGTCTGTCTGTGTGTCTAGCAGAATGTTTTGTCTGTCTCTGTGTTTAGCAAGAATGTTTTGTCTGTCTCTGTGTTTAGCAGAATGTTTTGTCTGTCTCTGTTTAGCATAATGTTTTGTCTGTCTGTGTCTAGCAGAATGTTTTGTCTGTCTGTGTTTAGCAGAATGTTTTGTCTGTCTCTGTGTTTAGTATGTTTTGTCTGTCTCTGTGTTAGCAGAATGTTTTGTATGTCTCTGTGTTTAGCAGAATGTTTTGTCTGTCTGTCTGTGTGTCTAGCAGAATGTTTTGTCTGTCTCTGTGTTTAGCAGAATGTTTTGTCTGTCTCTGTGTTTAATACTGTTTTGTCTGTCTCTGTGTTTTAGATACTGTTTTGTCTGTCTGTGTTTAGCAGAATGTTTTGTCTGTCTCTGTGTTTAGCAGAATGTTTTGTCTGTCTCTGTGTTTAGCAGAATGTTTTGTCTGTCTCTGTGTTTAGCAGAATGTTTTGTCTGTCTCTGTGTTTAGCATAATGTTTTGTCTGTCTGTGTCTAGCAGAATGTTTTGTCTGTCTCTGTGTCTAGCAGAATGTTTTGTCTGTCTCTGTGTTTAGCATAATGTTTTGTCTGTCTCTGTGTTTAGCAGAATGTTTTGTCTGTCTGTCTGTGTGTCTAGCATAATGTTTTGTCTGTCTGTGTCTTAGCAAGTGTTTTGTCTGTCTGTGTTTAGCAGAATGTTTGTCTGTCTCTGTGTTTAGCAGAATGTTTTGTCTGTCTCTGTGTTTAGCAGAATGTTTTGTCTGTCTGTCTGTGTTTAGCAGAATGTTTTGTCTGTCTCTGTGTTTAGCAGAATGTTTTGTCTGTCTCTGTGTTTAGCAGAATGTTTTGTCTGTCTCTGTGTTTAGCAGAATGTTTTGTCTGTCTCTGTGTTTAGCAGAATGTTTGTCTGTCTCTGTGTTTAGCAGAATGTTTGTCTGTCTCTGTGTTTAGCATAATGTTTTGTCTGTCTGTGTCTGTCTGTTTTGTCTGTCTGTGTTTAGCAGAATGTTTTGTCTGTCTCTGTGTTTAGCAGAATGTTTTGTCTGTCTCTGTGTTTAGCAGAATATTTTGTCTCTGTGTTTAGCAGAATGTTTTGTCTGTCTGTCTGTGTGTCTAGCAGAATGTTTTGTCTGTCTCTGTGTTTAGCTGAATGTTTTGTCTGTCTCTGTGTTTAGCATACTGTTTTGTCTGTCTCTGTGTTTTAGCATACTGTTTTGTCTGTCTGTGTTTAGCAGAATGTTTTGTCTGTCTCTGTGTTTAGCAGAATGTTTTGTCTGTCTCTGTGTTTAGCATAATGTTTTGTCTGTCTGTGTTTAGCAGAATGTTTTGTCTGTCTGTGTTTAGCATAATGTTTTGTCTGTCTGTGTCTGTCTGTGTTTAGCAGAATGTTTTGTCTGTCTCTGTGTTTAGCATAATGTTTTGTCTGTCTCTGTGTTTAGCAGAATGTTTTGTCTGTCTGTGTCTAGCAGAATGTTTTGTCTGTCTGTGTTTAGTGTTTTGTCTGTCTGTGTTTAGCAGAATGTTTTGTCTGTCTGTGTTTAGCAGAATGTTTTGTCTGTCTCTGTGTTTAGCAGAATGTTTTGTCTGTCTCTGTGTTTAGCAGAATGTTTTGTCTGTCTCTGTGTTTAGCAGAATGTTTTGTCTGTCTGTCTGTGTGTCTGTGTGTCTAGCAGAATGTTTTGTCTGTCTCTGTGTTTAGCAGAATGTTTTGTCTGTCTGTCTGTGTCTAGCAAATGTCTTTTTAGTGTTTTGTCTGTCTCTGTGTTTAGCAGAATGTTTTGTCTGTCTCTAGCAGTTTAGCAGAATGTTTTGTCTGTCTCTGTGTTTAGCAGAATGTTTTGTCTGTCTGTCTTTAGTGTGTCTAGCAGAATGTTTTGTCTGTCTGTCTGTGTTTAGCAGAATGTTTTGTCTGTCTCTGTGTTTAGCAGAATGTTTTGTCTGTCTCTGTGTTTAGCATAATGTTTTGTCTGTCTGTGTTTAGCAGAATGTTTTGTCTGTCTGTGTTTAGCAGAATGTTTTGTCTGTCTCTGTGTCTAGCAGAATGTTTTGTCTGTCTCTGTGTTTAGCAGAATGTTTTGTCTGTCTCTGTGTTTAGCAGAATGTTTTGTCTGTCTGTCTGTCTCAGAATGTTTTGTCTGTCTCTGTGTTTAGCAGAATGTTTTGTCTGTCTCTGTGTTTAGCAGAATGTTTTGTCTGTCTCTGTGTTTAGCAGAATGTTTTGTCTGTCTGTGTGTTCTAGCAGAATGTTTTGTCTGTCTCTGTGTTTAGCAGAATGTTTTGTCTGTCTCTGTGTTTAGCAGAATGTTTTGTCTGTCTCTGTGTTTAGCAGAATGTTTTGTCTGTCTCTGTGTTTAGCATAATGTTTTGTCTGTCTGTGTCTAGCAGAATGTTTTGTCTGTCTGTGTTTAGCAGAATGTTTTGTCTGTCTCTGTGTTTAGCAGAATGTTTTGTCTGTCTCTGTGTTTAGCAGAATGTTTTGTCTGTCTCTGTCTAATGTTTTGTCTGTGTTTAGCAGAATGTTTTGTCTGTCTGTGTTTAGCAGAATGTTTTGTCTGTCTCTGTGTTTAGCAGAATGTTTTGTCTGTCTGTGTTTAGCAGAATGTTTTGTCTGTCTCTGTGTTTAGCAGAATGTTTTGTCTGTCTCTGTGTTTAGCAGAATGTTTTGTCTGTCTCTGTGTTTAGCAGAATGTTTTGTCTGTCTGTCTGTGTGTCTAGCAGAATGTTTTGTCTGTCTCTGTGTTTAGCAGAATGTTTGTCTGTCTCTGTGTTTAGCAGAATGTTTTGTCTGTCTCTGTGTTTAGCAGAATGTTTTGTCTGTCTGTGTCTGTGTTTTGTCTGTCTGTGTTTAGCAGATGTTTTGTCTGTCTCTGTGTTTAGCAGAATGTTTTGTCTGTCTCTGTGTTTAGCAGAATGTTTTGTATGTCTCTGTGTTTAGCAGAATGTTTTGTCTGTCTGTCTGTGTGTCTAGCAGAATGTTTTGTCTGTCTCTGTGTTTAGCAGAATGTTTTGTCTGTCTCTGTGTTTGCATACTGTTTTGTCTGTCTCTGTGTTTTAGCATGTTTTGTCTGTCTGTGTTTAGCAGAATGTTTTGTCTGTCTCTGTGTTTAGCAGAATGTTTTGTCTGTCTGTGTTTAGCAGAATGTTTTGTTCTCTGTGTTTAGCAGAATGTTTTGTCTGTCTCTGTGTTTCTCTGTGTTTAGCAGAATGTTTTGTCTGTCTGTCTGTGTCTGAATGTTTTGTCTGTCTCTGTGTTTAGCAGAATGTTTTGTCTGTCTCTGTGTTTAGCAAATGTTTTGTCTGTCTCTGTGTTTAGCAGAATGTTTTGTCTGTCTGTGTTTAGCAGAATGTTTTGTCTGTCTGTGTGTTGTAGAATGTTTTGTCTGTCTCTGTGTTTAGCAGAATGTTTTGTCTGTCTGTCTGTGTGTCTAGCAGAATGTTTGTCTGTCTGTCTGTGTTCTAGCAGAATGTTTTGTCTGTCTGTCTGTGTTTAGCATAATGTTTTGTCTGTCTGTGTTTAGCAGAATGTTTTGTCTGTCTGTGTTTAGCAGAATGTTTTGTCTGTCTCTGTTTTGTTGTAGCAGAATGTTTTGTCTGTCTCTGTGTTTAGCAGAATGTTTTGTCTGTCTGTGTTTGGCAGAATGTTTTGTCTGTCTCTGTGTTTAGCAGAATGTTTTGTCTGTCTGTCTCTGTGTTTAGCAGAATGTTTTGTCTGTCTCTGTGTTTAGCAGAATGTTTTGTCTGTCTGTGTTTGCAGAATGTTTTGTCTGTCTGTGTTTAGCAGAATGTTTTGTCTGTCTCTGTGTTTAGCATAATGTTTTGTCTGTCTAGCAGAATGTTTTGTCTGTCTGTCTGTGTCTGTCTGTGTTTAGCAGAATGTTTTGTCTGTCTCTGTGTTTGCTGTTTTGTCTGTCTGTGTTTAGCAGAATGTTTTGTCTGTCTCTGTGTTTAGCAGAATGTTTTGTCTGTCTCTGTGTTTAGCAGAATGTTTTGTCTGTCTCTGTGTTTAGCAGAATGTTTTGTCTGTCTGTGTTTAGCTGTGTTCTCTGTGAATGTTTTGTCTGTCTGTCTGTGTGTCTAGCAGAATGTTTTGTCTGTCTGTCTGTGTGTCTAGCAGCAGAATGTTTTGTCTGTCTGTCTGTGTGTCTAGTGTTTTGTCTGTCTCTGTGTTTAGCAGAATGTTTTGTCTGTCTCTGTGTTTAGCATAATGTTTTGTCTGTCTGTGTCTAGCAGAATGTTTTGTCTGTCTGTGTTTAAGAATGTTTTGTCTGTCTCTGTGTTTACATAATGTTTTTTGTCTGTCTCTGTGTTTAGCAGAATGTTTTGTCTGTCTCTGTGTTTAGTATAATGTTTTGTCTGTCTGTGTCTAGCAGAATGTTTTGTCTGTCTGTGTTTAGCAGAATGTTTTGTCTGTCTCTGTGTTTATGTTTTGTCTGTCTGTGTTTAGCAGAATGTTTTGTCTGTCTCTGTGTTTAGCAGAATGTTTTGTCTGTCTCTGTGTTTAGCAGAATGTTTTGTCTGTCTGTGTTTAGCAGAATGTTTTGTCTGTCTCTGTGTTTAGCAGAATGTTTTGTCTGTCTCTGTGTTTAGCAGAATGTTTTGTCTGTCTCTGTGTTTAGCAGAATGTTTTGTCTGTCTCTGTGTTTAGCATAATGTTTTGTCTGTCTGTGTCTAGCAGAATGTTTTGTCTGTCTGTGTTTAGCAGAATGTTTTGTCTGTCTCTGTTTAGCAGAATGTTTTGTCTGTCTCTGTGTTTAGCAGAATATTTTGTATGTCTCTGTGTTTAGCAGAATGTTTTGTCTGTCTGTCTGTGTGTCTAGCAGAATGTTTTGTCTGTCTCTGTGTTTAGCAGAATGTTTTGTCTGTCTCTGTGTTTAGCATACTGTTTTGTCTGTCTCTGTGTCTGTACTGTGTCTGTCTGTGTTTAGCAGAATGTTTTGTCTGTCTCTGTGTTTAGCAGAATGTTTTGTATGTCTCTGTGTTTAGCAGAATGTTTTGTCTGTCTCTGTGTTTAGCAGAATGTTTTGTCTGTCTCTGTGTTTAGCATAATGTTTTGTCTGTCTGTGTTTAGCAGAATGTTTTGTCTGTCTGTGTTTAGCAGAATGTTTTGTCTGTCTCTGTGTTTAGCAGAATGTTTTGTCTGTCTGTCTGTGTTTAAAGTAGAATGTTTTGTCTGTCTCTGTGTTTAGCAGAATGTTTTGTCTGTCTCTGTGTTTGGCAGAATGTTTTATCTGTCTCTGTGTTTAGCATAATGTTTTGTCTGTCTCTGTCTAGCAGAATGTTTTGTCTGTCTGTGTTTTGTTTTGTCTGTCTCTGTGTTTAGCAGAATGTTTTGTCTGTCTCTGTGTTTAGCAGAATGTTTTGTCTGTCTCTGTGTTTAGCAGAATGTTTTGTCTGTCTGTCTGTGTGTCTCTGTGTTTAGCAGAATGTTTTGTCTGTCTCTGTGTTTAGCAGAATGTTTGTCTGTCTCTGTGTTTAGCAGAATGTTTTGTCTGTCTGTGTTTAGCAGAATGTTTTGTCTGTCTGTGTTTGCAGAATGTTTTGTCTGTCTCTGTGTTTAGCAGAATGTTTTGTC
Source organism: Oncorhynchus nerka (assembly GCF_034236695.1). NCBI lineage: Eukaryota > Metazoa > Chordata > Actinopteri > Salmoniformes > Salmonidae > Oncorhynchus > Oncorhynchus nerka. Next base: position 3,620 of record NW_027035387.1, on the reverse strand, counting down.
TGTCTCTGTGTTAGCAGAATGTTTTTTGTCTGTCTGTCTGTGTGTTAGCAGAATGTTTTTCTGTCTCTGTCTGTTTTGTCTGTCTCTGTGTTTAGCAGAATGTTTTGTCTGTCTGTGTTTAGGCATAATGTTTTTGTCTGTCTGTGTCTAGCAGAATGTTTTGTCTGTCTGTGTTACTTAGCAGAATGTTTTGTCTGGTCTCTGTGTTTAGTAGAATGTTTTGTCTGTCTCTGTGTTTAGCAGAATATTTTGTATGTCTCTGTGTTTAGCAGAATGTTTGTCTGTCTGTCTGTGTGTCTAGCAGAATGTTTTGTCTGTCTCTGTGTTTAGCAGAATGTTTTGTCTGTCTCTGTGTTTAGCATATGTTTTGTCTGTCTCTGTGTTTTAGCATACTGTTTTGTCTGTCTGTGTTTAGCAGAATGTTTTGTCTGTCTCTGTGTTTAGCAGAATGTTTTGTCTGTCTCTGTGTTTAGCAGAATGTTTTGTATGTCTCTGTGTTTAGCAGAATGTTTTGTCTGTCTCTGTGTTTAGCATAATGTTTTGTCTGTCTGTGTCTAGCAGAATGTTTTGTCTGTCTGTGTTTAGCAGAATGTTTTGTCTGTCTCTGTGTTTAGCATAATGTTTTGTCTGTCTCTGTGTTTAGCATGTTTTGTCTGTCTCTGTGTTTAGCATAATGTTTTGTCTGTCTGTGTCTAGCAGAATGTTTTGTCTGTCTGTGTTTAGCAGAATGTTTTGTCTGTCTCTGTGTTTAGCAGAATGAAGAATGTTTTGTCTGTGTTTAGCAGAATGTTTTGTCTGTCTGTGTTTAGCAGAATGTTTTGTCTGTCTCTGTGTTTAGCAGAATGTTTTGTCTGTCTCTGTGTTTAGCAGAATGTTTTGTCTGTCTCTGTGTTTAGCAGAATGTTTTGTCTGTCTGTCTGTGTGTCTAGCAGAATGTTTTGTCTGTCTCTGTGTTTAGCAGAATGTTTTGTCTGTCTCTGTGTTTAGCAGAATGTTTTGTCTGTCTGTGTTTAGCAGAATGTTTTGTCTGTCTGTGTTTAGCAGAATGTTTTGTCTGTCTCTGTGTTTAGCAGAATGTTTTGTCTGTCTCTGTGTTTAGCATAATGTTTTGTCTGTCTGTGTCTAGCAGAATGTTTTGTCTGTCTGTGTTTAGCAGAATGTTTTGTCTGTCTCTGTGTTTAGCAGAATGTTTTGTCTGTCTCTGTGTTTAGCAGAATATTTTGTATGTCTCTGTGTTTAGCAGAATGTTTTGTCTGTCTGTCTGTGTGTCTAGCAGAATGTTTTGTCTGTCTCTGTGTTTAGCAGAATGTTTTGTCTGTCTCTGTGTTTAGCATACTGTTTTGTCTGTCTCTGTGTTTTAGCATACTGTTTTGTCTGTCTCTGTGTTTAGCAGAATGTTTTGTCTGTCTCTGTGTTTAGCAGAATGTTTTGTATGTCTCTGTGTTTAGCAGAATGTTTTGTCTGTCTCTGTGTTTAGCATAATGTTTTGTCTGTCTGTGTCTAGCAGAATGTTTTGTCTGTCTCTGTGTTTAGCATAATGTTTTGTCTGTCTCTGTGTTTAGCAGAATGTTTTGTCTGTCTCTGTGTTTAGCATAATGTTTTGTCTGTCTGTGTCTAGCAGAATGTTTTGTCTGTCTGTGTTTAGCAGAATGTTTTGTCTGTCTCTGTGTGTCTAGCAGAATGTTTTGTCTGTCTGTCTGTGTGTCTAGCAGAATGTTTTGTCTGTCTGTCTGTGTGTCTAGCAGAATATTTTGTATGTCTCTGTGTTGAGCAGAATGTTTTGTCTGTCTGTCTCTGTGTTTAGCAGAATGTTTTGTCTGTCTCTGTGTGTCTAGCAGAATGTTTTGTCTGTCTGTGTTTAGCAGAATGTTTTGTCTGTCTCTGTGTTTAGCATAATGTTTTGTCTGTCTCTGTGTTTAGCAGAATGTTTTGTCTGTCTCTGTGTTTAGCATAATGTTTTGTCTGTCTGTGTCTAGCAGAATGTTTTGTCTGTCTCTGTGTTTAGCAGAATGTTTTGTCTGTCTCTGTGTTTAGCAGAATGTTTTGTCTGTCTGTGTTTAGCAGAATGTTTTGTCTGTCTCTGTGTTTAGCAGAATGTTTTGTCTGTCTCTGTGTTTAGCAGAATGTTTTGTCTGTCTCTGTGTTTAGCAGAATGTTTTGTCTGTCTGTGTTTAGCAGAATGTTTTGTCTGTCTCTGTGTTTAGAAATGTTTTGTCTGTCTCTGTGTTTAGCAGAATGTTTTGTCTGTCTCTGTGTTTAGCAGAATGTTTTGTCTGTCTCTGTGTTTAGCATAATGTTTTGTCTGTCTGTGTCTAGCAGAATGTTTTGTCTGTCTGTGTTTAGCAGAATGTTTTGTCTGTCTCTGTGTTTAGCAGAATGTTTTGTCTGTCTCTGTGTTTAGCAGAATGTTTTGTCTGTCTCTGTGTTTAGCAGAATGTTTTGTCTGTCTCTGTGTTTAGCAGAATGTTTTGTCTGTCTGTCTGTGTGTCTAGCAGAATGTTTTGTCTGTCTCTGTGTTTAGCAGAATGTTTTGTCTGTCTCTGTGTTTAGCATACTGTTTTGTCTGTCTCTGTGTTTTAGCATACTGTTTTGTCTGTCTGTGTTTAGCAGAATGTTTTGTCTGTCTCTGTGTTTAGAAATGTTTTGTCTGTCTCTGTGTTTAGCAGAATGTTTTGTATGTCTCTGTGTTTAGCAGAATGTTTTGTCTGTCTGTCTGTGTTTAGCAGAATGTTTTGTCTGTCTCTGTGTTTAGCAGAATGTTTTGTCTGTCTCTGTGTTTAGCAGAATGTTTTGTCTGTCTCTGTGTTTAGCAGAATGTTTTGTCTGTCTCTGTGTTTAGCAGAATGTTTTGTCTGTCTCTGTGTTTAGCAGAATGTTTTGTCTGTCTCTGTGTTTAGCAGAATGTTTTGTCTGTCTGTCTCTGTGTTTAGCAGAATGTTTTGTCTGTCTGTCTGTGTGTCTAGCAGAATGTTTTGTCTGTCTGTCTGTGTTTAGCAGAATGTTTTGTCTGTCTGTCTGTGTTCTAGCAGAATGTTTTGTCTGTCTGTCTGTCTGTGTGTCTAGCAGAATGTTTTGTCTGTCTGTCTGTGTGTCTAGCAGAATGTTTTGTCTGTCTGTCTGTGTGTCTAGCAGAATGTTTTGTCTGTCTGTCTGTGTGTCTAGCAGAATGTTTTGTCTGTCTCTGTGTTTAGCAGAATGTTTTGTCTGTCTCTGTGTTTAGCATAATGTTTTGTCTGTCTCTGTGTTTAGCAGAATGTTTTGTCTGTCTCTGTGTTAACATAATGTTTTGTCTGTCTGTGTTTAGGAATGTTTTGTCTGTCTCTGTGTTTAGCATAATGTTTTGTCTGTCTGTGTCTAGCAGAATGTTTTGTCTGTCTGTCTGTCTGGTCTCTGTGTTTAGCAGAATGTTTTGTCTGTCTGTGTCTAGCAGAATGTTTTGTCTGTCTGTGTTTAGCAGAATGTTTTGTCTGTCTCTGTGTTTAGCAGAATGTTTTGTCTGTCTCTGTGTTTAGCAGAATGTTTTGTCTGTCTCTGTGTTTTAGCAGAATGTTTTGTCTGTCTCTGTGTTTAGGCAGAATGTTTTGTCTGTCTCTGTGTTTAGCAGAATGTTTTGTCTGTCT
>NW_027035386.1:0-10400 GCF_034236695.1 Oncorhynchus nerka | reverse complement strand
AGAGTACTGTTGGTGGTACTGGAGGAGGGAAACACTGCTGTAGAGTACTGTTGGTGGTACTGGAGGACTGGAGGGGAAACACTGCTGTAGAGTACTGTTGGTGGTACTGGAGGAGGGAAACACTGCTGTAGAGTACTGTTGGTGGTACTGGAGGACTGGAGGAGGAAACACTGCTGTAGAGTACTGTTGGTGGTACTGGAGGTGGGAAACACTGCTGTAGAGTACTGTTGGTGGTACTGGAGGAGGGAAACACTGCTGTAGAGTACTGTTGGTGGTACTGGAGGAGGGAAACACTGCTGTAGAGTACTGTTGGTGGTACTGGAGTGAGGGAAACACTGCTGTAGAGTACTGCTGGTGGTACTGGAGTGAGGAAACACTGCTGTAAGAGTACTGTTGGTGGTTCTGGAGGAGGGAAACACTGCTGTAAAAGTACTGTTGGTGGTACTGGAGGAGGAAACACTGCTGTAGAGTACTGTTGGTGGTACTGGAGGAGGGAAACACTGCTGTAGAGTACTGTTGGTGGTTCTGGAGGAGGGAAACACTGCTGTAGAGTACTGTTGGTGGTACTGGAGGAGGGAAACACTGCTGTAGAGTACTGTTGGTGGTACTGGAGGAGGGAAACACTGCTGTAGAGTACTGTTGGTGGTACTGGAGGAGGAAACTGCTGTAGAGTACTGTTGGTGGTACTGGAGGAGGGAAACACTGCTGTAGAGTACTGTTGGTGGTTCTGGAGGGAGGGAAACACTGCTGTAAAGTACTGTTGGTGGTACTGGAGGAGGGAAACACTGCTGTAGAGTACTGTTGATGGTACTGGAGGAGGGAAACTGCTGTAGAGTACTGTTGGTGGTACTGGAGGAGGGAAACACTGCTGTAGAGTACTGTTGGTGGTTCTGGAGGACTGGAGCTGGGAAACACTGGGCTATGCTATGTTCATATGGTTGTTGTGCTGGATGTATTCTTTGCTGTGCACCGTGTCATGGTGCTGGTGCCCAGTATTTTCCCAGGCTTGCAGAGACAGATCTGGTATTTACCCTCAGCCCACTCTCTCTCTCCTCCTCTCTCCTCCTCTCCCTCCACTCTGATCTCTTAGTCACAAAGCCTACTTAACCCTTACCCAGCTCTCTATAAACACTTTGCAACACACTGCCCGCCTGTCTACCCACTCTCAGTTAGGACTGCGTCTCACAGTTGTTGTTTTCACTCCTACAGTTTGATCCACCTGTTAGATGAGAATAACCCCTTCCTCATTGTTACCTCGTGCTCAGCTTCAGTCTCATCACTTTTATTTAATGAAATATGCAAAACGTGAACGTTCTGTAACAAAGTCAAAGCTGCTACAGTCTGTACAGCCTGTTCTATGCAGGAGCTAGTATGATGTGAGCGTATTGGCTGAAAGATATAGCTCTATTAAGTAGTGGGAAACAGGTCAGCCATTGCTACTGCACCATAGAATGTATTACTTCACAATAGGACCAGTAGTGAGGGTAATGTAACTGAATGATGTGGAATGGATATCACATCGTTTTTCCACGGTAGTGTCTCGTCTTTCCCTTATTATGTGAGGTCACTCCTGTCCTGGGATCAGATATCTTGGGAGTGTGGTGTAAGTGTTGGATCACACACACACATGAAATAATATCACTAGCTACAGTAGCAGAGTAGACATGATACAGCTAGGAAACAGCAGTGGTGGAAAAAGTACCCAATTGTCATACTTGAGTAAAAGTAAAGATACCTTAATAGAAAATGACTTAAGCAAAAGTGAAAGTCACCCAGTAAAATCCTACTTGAGAAAAAGTCAAAGTATTTGGTTTTAAATATACTTAAATATCAAAAGTAAATGTAAAAGTATAAATCATTTCAAATTCTTTATATTAAGCAAACTAGACGGCACCATTTTCTTGTTTTTTTATTTATGGATAGCCAGGGGCACACTCCAGCACTCAGACATCATTTAAAAACGAAGCATGTGTCTCAGTGTGAGTCTGCCAGATCAGAAGCAGTAGGGATGATCAGGGGATGTTCTCTTGATTAGTGTGTGAATTAGACTGTTTTCTTGTCCTGCTAAGTATTAAACATGTAATGTGAGTAATTTTCGGGGTCTAGGAAAATGTATGGAGTAAAAAGTACATTATTTAGTGAAGTAGCAGTAAAAGTTGTCAAAAATAAAGATAGTAAAGTAAACTGTAGGGTCCTTTATGACAGGGGTTGTGCTACTGCACTGTAGGGTCCTTTATGACAGGGGTTGTGCTACTGCACTGTAGGGTCCTTTATGACAGGGGTTGTGCTACTGCACTGTAGGGTCCTTTATGACAGGGGTTGTGCTACTGCACTGTAGGGTCCTTTATGACAGGGGTTGTGTTACTGCACTGTAGGGTCCTTTATGACAGGGGTTGTGCTACTGCACTGTAGGGTCCTTTATAACAGGGGTTGTGCTACTGCACTGTAGGGTCCTTTATGACAGGGGTTGTGCTACTGCACTGTAGGGTCCTTTATGACAGGGGTTGTGCTACTGCACTGTAGGGTCCTTTATGATAGGGGTTGTGCTACTGCACTGTAGGATCCTTTATAACAGGGGTAGTCCTACTGCACTGTAGATTCCTTTATAACAGGGGTTGTGCTACTGCACTGTAGGGTCCTTTATGACAGGGGTTGTGCTACTGCACTGTAGGGTCCTTTATGACAGGGGTTGTGCTACTGCACTGTAGGGTCCTTTATGACAGGGGTTGTGCTACTGCACTGTAGGTCCTTTATAGCAGGGGTTGTCCTACTGCACTGTAGGGTCCTTTATGACAGGGGTGGTGCTACTGCACTGTAGGGTGCTTTATGACAGGGGTTGTGCTACTGCACTGTAGGGTCCTTTATGACAGGGGTTGTGCTACTGCACTGTAGGGTCCTTTATGACAGGGGTTGTCCAACTGCACTGTAGGGTCCTTTATGACAGGGGTTGTCCTACTGCACTGTAGGGTCCTTTATGACAGGGGTTGTCCTACTGCACTGTAGGGTCCTTTATGACAGGGGTTGTGCTACTGCACTGTAGGGTCCTTTATGACAGGGGTTGTGCTACTGCACTGTAGGGTCCTTTATGACAGGGGTGGTGCTACTGCACTGTAGGGTCCTTTATGACAGGGGTGGTGCTACTGCACTGTAGGGTCCTTTATGACAGGGGTTGTGCTACTGCACTGTAGGGTCCTTTATGACAGGGATTGTGCTACTGCACTGTGGGGTCCTTTATGACAGGGGTTGTCCAACTGCACATGGGAATGTTGTTTCTTTCTTTCCAAAGCTCTAGGTGTTTGGTAACTGCTCTGGGAGATGTATCTGGAACGTGAGTCTGGCCTATATTACCTTAGACATCCTATTCAATCAGAGTTAGAAATGATGATATAGGGCTCTCTCATTGTCTAGTGTACACTGTGTCCAACCTCTACATGTGCCTGGTTGGTGTGTCAAGGTCCTGTCTAGCATGTACGATAATCCCTCAAGGATTGTGGCAGTAAGATAACTTTTTTAAATAATTGATTAACTCTTGCACAGATATGCAAAAATGTCTCCTTTCATCATTGCCTATTCACACTGTTACCGCCTCGGGATGCCAAAGTCAGTCCACAGATGAGGTTTTTAAAAAACGACTACAGTACAATGAATTATAGATGAATTGACTAGAATTTGTCTGACTATCAATATCCTTTTCATTTTGCTCATCTGAGTGCTGTTTGCATCAAGCTTCCTTGTACTGTCGTTGTAATCCATTGTTTTGGAACCTGGTTTTCCCTCATCAAAATCCTCTCCTGATGCCGACTTCGATTCCAATATAACCTAGCAGAGAACTGGAATTGCCTGCATTTTATGCGACACTAGTTTTGAGTACTGTTTTAGTTTTGAGTACTGTGTACTTTCTCTGTTGCATGGAAAACCAGCAGGCACTGGCACAGTCCCCCTACGACAGCTCTGACATGTGTCACTCCTGCATTGAACCCCTGGAGTGACACTTTAAGGCATTGACTGATAGCCTGTATCAGATATAGTGGATATGTAAGGCATTGACTGATAGCCTGTATCAGATATAGTGGATATGTAAGGCATTGACTGATAGCCTGTATCAGATATAGTGGATATGTAAGGCATTGACTGATAGCCTGTATCAGATATAGTGGATATGTAAGGCATTGACTGATAGCCTGTATCAGATACAGTGGATATGTAAGGCATTGACTGATAGCCTGTATCAGATATAGTGGATATGTAAGGCATTGACTGATAGCCTGTATCAGATATAGTGGATATGTAAGGCATTGACTGATTGAACACATGGCTTCCTCTAACCCTCTGCTAGATCAGGTTGAACACATTGGTTCCTCTAACCCTCTGCTAGATCAGGTTGAACACATTGGTTCCTCTAACCCTCTGCTAGATCAGGTTGAACACATGGCTTCCTCTAACCCTCTGCTAGATCAGGTTCAACACATGGCTTCCTCTAACCCTCTGCTAGATCAGGTTGAACACATGGCTTCCTCTAACACTCTGCTAGATCAGGTTGAACACATGGCTTCCTCTAACCCTCTGCTAGATCAGGTTGAACACATGGCTTCCTCTAACCCTCTGCTAGATCAGGTTGAACACATGGCTTCCTCTAACCCTCTGCTAGATCAGGTTGAACACATGGCTTCCCTCTAACCCTCTGATAGATCAGGTTGAACACATGGCTTCCTCTAACCCTCTGCTAGATCAGGTTGAACACATGGCTTCCTCTAACCCTCTGATAGATCAGGTTGAACACATGGCTTCCTCTAACCCTCTGCTAGATCAGGTTGAACACATGGCTTCCTCTAACCCTCTGCTAGATCAGGTTGAACACATGGCTTCCTCTAACCCTCAGCTAGATCAGGTTGAACACATGGCTTCCTCTAACCCTCTGCTAGATCAGGTTGAACACATGGCTTCCTCTAACACTCTGCTAGATCAGGTTGAACACATTGGCTTCCTCTAACACTCTGCTAGATCAGGTTGAACACATTGGTTCCTCTAACCCTCTGCTAGATCAGGTTGAACACATTGGTTCCTCTAACCCTCTGCTAGATCAGGTTGAACACATTGGTTCCTCTAACCCTCTGCTAGATCAGGTTGAACACATGGCTTCCTCTAACCCTCAGCTAGATCAGGTTGAACACATGGCTTCCTCTAACACTCTGCTAGATCAGGTTGAACACATGGCTTCCTCTAACACTCTGCTAGATCAGGTTGAACACATGGCTTCCTCTAACCCTCTGCTAGATCAGGTTGAACACATGGCTTCCTCTAACCCTCTGCTAGATCAGGTTGAACACATTGGTTCCTCTAACCCTCTGCTAGATCAGGTTGAACACATGGCTTCCTCTAACACTCTGCTAGATCAGGTTGAACACATTGGCTTCCTCTAACCCTCTGCTAGATCAGGTTGAACACATTGGCTTCCTCTAACACTCTGCTAGATCAGGTTGAACACATGGCTTCCTCTAACCCTCTGCTAGATCAGGTTGAACACATTGGTTCCTCTAACCCTCTGCTAGATCAGGTTGAACACATGGCTTCCTCTAACCCTCTGCTAGATCAGGTTGAACACATGGCTTCCTCTAACACTCTGCTAGATCAGGTTGAACACATTGGTTCCTCTAACCCTCTGCTAGATCAGGTTGAACACATGGCTTCCTCTAACCCTCTGCTAGATCAGGTTGAACACATTGGCTTCCTCTAACACCTCTGCTAGATCAGGTTGAACACATTGGTTCCTCTAACATCAATTGAAACAGACATTTCTCCTCAGAATAAGTGAAGACTGGTGTTGCCATAGAGATTGCTATAGCACTGTGTTTCTCTGGGAACTGGAAAAACATGCATTTACTTACATGGCTTTAGGTGAACGGCTTAATGAGACAATTTAAAATAACTGTTGGAATGGATCTAAAAGATAAGATCACTTAGTGCAGCAGAACACTTTAACATTTATAATCATACAGTTTGTAGTGGAACTGAACTAGCAATAATAAACACTGTGTCTGGCTGCAGTGCAGTATGTCTGTCTGCTGTATGTCTGGCTGCAGTGCAGTATGTCTGTCTGCTGTATGTCTGGCTGCAGTACAGTATGTCTGGCTGCAGTACAGTATGTCTGGCTGCAGTAGAGTACGTCTGGCTGCAGTGCAGTATGTCTGGCTGCAGTAGAGTACGTCTGGCTGCAGTGCAGTATGTCTGTCTGCAGTGCAGTATGTCTGGCTGCAGTAGAGTACGTCTGGCTGCAGTAGAGTACGTCTGGCTGCAGTGCAGTATGTCTGGCTGCAGTGCAGTATGTCTGTCTGCTGTATGTCTGGCTGCAGTACAGTATGTCTGGCTGCAGTACAGTGTGTCTGGCTGCAGTACAGTATGTCTGGCTGCAGTACAGTGTGTCTGGCTGCAGTACAGTATGTCTGGCTGCAGTACAGTATGTCTGGCTGCAGTACAGTGTGTCTGGCTGCAGTACAGTATGTCTGGCTGCAGTACAGTATGTCTGGCTGCAGTACAGTGTGTCTGGCTGCAGTACAGTATGTCTGGCTGCAGTACAGTATGTCTGGCTGCAGTACAGTGTGTCTGGCTGCAGTACAGTATGTCTGGCTGCAGTACAGTGTGTCTGGCTGCAGTGCAGTATGTCTGGCTGCAGTAGAGTACGTCTGGCTGCAGTAGAGTACGTCTGGCTGCAGTGCAGTATGTCTGGCTGCAGTGCAGTACATCTGGCTGCTGTACAGTATGTCTGGCTGCAGTACAGTATGTATGGCTGCAGTAGAGTACGTCTGGCTGCAGTACAGTATGTCTGGCTGCAGTACAGTGTGTCTGGCTGCAGTACAGTATGTCTGGCTGCAGTACAGTGTGTCTGGCTGCAGTCGAGTACATCTGGCTGCAGTGCAGTATGTCTGGCTGCAGTGCAGTATGTCTGGCTGCAGTAGAGTATGTCTGGCTGCAGTACAGTGTGTCTGGCTGCAGTACAGTATGTCTGGCTGCAGTACAGTATGTCTGGCTGCTGTATGTCTGGCTGCAGTATGTCTGGCTGCAGTAGAGTATGTCTGGCTGCTGTATGTCTGGCTGCAGTATGTCTGGCTGCAGTAGAGTATGTCTGGCTGCAGTGCAGTATGTCTGGCTGCAGTACAGTATGTCTGGCTGCAGTGCAGTATGTCTGGCTGCAGTACAGTATGTCTGGCTGCAGTGCAGTATGTCTGGCTGCAGTACAGTATGTCTGGCTGCAGTACAGTATGTCTGGCTGCAGTAGAGTATGTTGGCTGCAGTAGAGTATGTCTGGCTGCAGTATGTCTGGCTGCGAGTATGCCTGGCTGCAGTATGTCTGGCTGCTGTATGTCTGGCTGCGTAGTATGTCTGGCTGCAGTATGCCTGGCTGCAGTATGTCTGGCTGCATGCAGTATGTCTGGCTGCTGTATGTCTGGCTGCATGTATGTCTGGCTGCAGTATGCCTGGCTGCAGTATGTCTGGCTGCAGTATGCCTGGCTGCAGTATGTCTGGCTGCAGTATGCCTGGTTGCAGTATGCCTGGCTGCAGTATGTCTGGCTGCAGTATGTCTGGCTGCAGTATGCGTGGCTGCAGATTGCCTGGCTGCAGTATGTCTGGCTGCTCACTGTCCTTTCATTAGCCCTGATAGTATCTCTTCTAAAGCAGTGGGACTGTCAAGAGCTGCCACAGCGTTTGTGACTGAAGTGTCTTTTCAGAGAGATGGGCTCATGGAGACTACAGGTCTGCACACAGAGTGAGTGGTGAGTGAGTGGTGAGTGGTGGTGAGTGGTGGTGGTGGTGAGTGGTGGTGGTGGTGAGTGGTGGTGGTGAGTGTGTGTGTGTGGAGCCACTGTCTCGTGGGTTGTGAATAGTGTGTGTGTGTTCTGCTGCAGACAGATGTGCACTGAGACTGAAAGACAGAGAGAGATGGAGATAGAGATAGCACCACTGTAGTCACGTTCCATGTGCTGTGTGTTGTCCCTTCACATGCTAAGACTCCACTCACAGCACATGCCTTTAGGGTTAAAAACACTGCATAATTTCTTTCCTCACAGATTGAAAAAATATACAGAATTCATTTTTATCTGGTGGCGGTAACAGATGTACCACTTCCTGTGTCTCCAGGAAGCCCAGACACTGTCTGGGCAAAACTAATGAGACATACTCCAAGCGACTTACAGCTGTAATCGCAGCAAAGGTGGCGCTACAAAGTATTAACTTAAGGGGGCTGAATAATTTTGCCGCCCAATTTTTCAGTTTTTGATTTGTTAAAAAAGTTTGAAATATCCAATAAATGTCGTTCCACTTCATGATTGTGTCCCACTTGTTGTTGATTCTTCACAAAACAATACAGTTTTATATCTTTATGTTTGAAGCCTGAAATGTGGCAAAAGGTCGCAAAGTTCAAGGGACGAATACTTTCGCAAGGCACTGTATATATATCTGGTACTGGAGACTGTTAATATATCTACCTGGTCCTGGAGACTGTTTAATATATCTATCTGGTACTGGAGACTGTTTTAATATATCTATCTGGTACTGGAGACTGTTTAATATATCTACCTGGTACTGGAAACTGTGTAGGCTCTCTTCAGTTCACAGAAATCAAAGCCAAATGACACCCAATTCCCACACAGAGTGCACTGCTTTTGACCAACAGCTGTGCCATCCTGTACTGATCCCTGTGTGTCTAATGTCTTATATAAATGCTAGAAGCCTTGTCAGAATTGTCAGAGACCAGGGCAGCTTAGCTTTCTCAAGGCCAGGCCTCCAGTCAGCCCCTAAGGCTAAGGGGTCCACAGACTGATCATCCAAAGTGGGCAGGAGTGTCTACCCCACTCCCCAGGCCCTGAAGGCCTACGAAGGCCATAGTCTGGCTTCGACCACCATCTCTCATTAAGACCAGAGGTTAAAGTGGTCTGTCTGGCCATTTCTCTGCTGGAGGCAATGGACCTTCAAGTTGATCCATGTGGGTTGTTAGGACTGGGATATCACATGATTGGTCAAGAGGAAGAGGAGGTGGTTATAGCGGTTAGATCAGGCCTAACAATTTGTACACTGCGTGTCCTCTGGCCTGAATCTGGGGACAGTCCTTTGTAAAAAGGTGTGTTTTGTTGACTGATCTCAGGTCAGTACACACAGTGACATGTCCTCTGAAGTGCTCTGACATTGTTAATTCAGGTACATGTTGACTGATCTCAGGTCAGTACACACAGTGAATAACCCCTTGTGACATGTCCCTCTGAAGTGCTCTGACATTGTTAATTCAGGTACCTGTATGAAACCCTGATGAAGACAAGCTTGTCTGGCCGAAACGTTGAGACATAAATGTTTTTGAGCTTGGTAGAGTGTGCGGCTCTCCTTTATGTGTTTAAGTGTTCCACTCCGCTAGCCAGCACACTCGCCTAAATACTCACCTCTACATGACTAACAATAGACACTTAATGGATGACCAGAGGACAGTACATAATGTTCCTGCTGCTTCCTGTTCTGGTGACTATAATGACTACAAGCACCTGGACTGGTTACTAAAACAATCATGGATCAGGACAATAGGATTTGTCGTGGTATTTGTATGCTGTCAGGCTTGAGGGTCAGTCATGTCATTTTTACCCTTGTTTGTGGCCCTGGGCTCACTGTAGCATGACATGATGCCCCTGGCTAGAGGAGAACACACACACTCCCACACACGCACACACACGTGCACACACACACACACACACAGCACCACATGCAAAGCTGCGTCTGGGTCTCTCTGTCCCTCCACATCCTCATTTCCATGAACCAAACTGACATTACTACAGGCATCACTGACCTGCATTCAAATACACATTGTGACACAGAATGAAACAACACGATTACTCAGCACACTGACTGGAGAGAGAAGAGGTGGGGGAATAGTTCAGCACAGTGACTGATCTCAATAGTGACTGGAGAGAGACGAGGTGGGGGGAATCTCCAGCACTGACTGGAGAGAAAGAGAGGTGGGGGAATAGATCTCAGCACAGTGACTGGAGAGAGAAGAGAGGTCTCAGCACAGTGACTGGAGAGAGGAGAGAAGCCGAGGTGGGGGAATAGTTAAAGACTGATCTCAGCACAGTGACTGAAGAGAAAAGAGAGAGAGAGAGAACGAGGTGGGGGAATAGTTAAAGACTGATCTCAGCACAGTGACTGGAGAGAGAAGAGAGAGGAGAGAGAGCGAGGTGGGGGAATAGTTAAAGACTGATCTCAGCACAGTGACTGGAGAGAAGAGAGAGGAGAGAGAAGCGAGGTGGGGGAATAGTTAAAGACTGATCTCATCACAGTGACTGGAGAGAGAGAGAGAGGAGAGAGAAGCGAGGTGGGGGGAATAGTTAAAGACTGATCTCAGCACAGTGACGAGAGAAGAGAGG
>NW_027035385.1:0-10397 GCF_034236695.1 Oncorhynchus nerka | reverse complement strand
GGATATTAGTTCTGATACCTCTGGTCCATTAGGAGGTTATTAGTTCTGACTCACCCCTGGTCTATTAGAAGGTTATTAGTTCTGATTCCTCTGGTCCATTAGAAGGTTATTAGTTCTGATACCTCCTGGTCCATTAGGAGGTTATTAGTTGTTTTTACAAATTCCATTAAGGAGGTTATTAGTTCTGATTCCTCTGGTCTATTAGAAGGTTATTAGTTCTGATACCCCCTGGTCCATTAAAGGTCATTAGTTCTGATACCTCTGGTCCATTAGAAGGATATTAGTTCTGATACCTTCGTCTATTAGAAGTTATTAGTTCTGATACCTCTGGTCCATTAGAAGGATATTAGTTCTGATACCTCTGGTCTATTAGGAGGTTATTAGTTCTGATACCCCTGGTCTATTAGAAGGTTATTAGTTCTGATACCTCTGGTCCAGAAGGTTATTAGTTCTGATACCTCTGGTCCATTAGGAGGTTATTAGTTCTGATACCCCTGGTCCATTAGGAGGTTATTATAGTTCTGATTCCTCTGGTCTATTAGAAGGTTATTAGTTCTGATACCCCTGGTCCATTAAAAGGTCATTAGTTCTGATACCTCTGGTCCATTAGAAGGTCATTAGTTCTGATAATTCTGGTCCATTAGAAGGATATTAGTTCTGATACCTCTGGTCCATTAGAAGGATATTAGTTCTGATACCTCTGGTCCATTAGAAGGTTATTAGTTCTGATACCTCTGGTCCATTAGAAGGATATTAGTTCTGATACCTCTGGTCTATTAGAAGGTTATTAGTTCTGATACCTCTGGTCCATTAGAAGGATATTAGTTCTGATACCTCTGGTCTATTAGGGAGGTTATTAGTTCTGATACCCCTGGTCTATTAGAAGGTTATTAGTTCTGATACCTCTGGTCCATTAGAAGGTTATTAGTTCTGATACCTCTGGTCCTTAGGGAGGTTATTAGTTCTCATACCCTGGTCCATTAGGAGGTTATTAGTTCTGATTCCTCTGGTCTATTAGAAGGTTATTAGTTCTGATACCCCTGGTCCATTAAAAGGTCATTAGTTCTGATACCTCTGGTCCATTAGAAGGTCATTAGTTCTGGATACCTCTGGTCCATTAGAAGGATATTAGTTCTGATACCTCTGGTCCATTAGAAGGATATTAGTTCTTTTACTCTGGTCCATTAGAAGGTTATTAGTTCTGATACCTCTGGTCCATTAGAAGGATATTAGTTCTGATACCTCTGGTCTATTAGAAGGTTATTAGTTCTGATACCTCTGGTCCATTAGAAGGATATTAGTTCTGATACCTCTGGTCCATTAGAAGGTCATTAGTTCTGATACCTCTGGTCCATTAGAAGGATATTAGTTCTGATACCTCTGGTCCATTAGAAGGTTATTAGTTCTGATACCTCTGGTCCATTAGAAGGATATTAGTTCTGATACCTCTGGTCTATTAGAAGGTTATTAGTTCTGATACCTCTGGTCCATTAGAAGGATATTAGTTCTGATACCTCTGGTCTATTAGAAGGTTATTAGTTCTGATTACCTCTGGTCCATTAGAAGGATATTAGTTCTGATACCTCTGGTCCATTAGGAGGTTAGTTCTGGATACCTCTGGTCCATTAGAAGGATATTAGTTCTGATACCTCTGTGGTCCATTAGAGGTTATTAGTTCTGATACCTCTGGTCTATTAGAAGGTTATTAGTTCTGATACCTCTGGTCCATTAGAAAGGATATTAGTTCTGATACCTCTGGTCCATTAGAAGGATATTAGTTCTGATACCTCTGGTCTATTAGAAGGATATTAGTTCTGATACCTCTGATTCCACCCAGAAGGATATTAGTTCTGATACCTCTGGTCTATTAGGAGGTTATTAGTTCCTGTCTCTGGTCTATTAGAAGGTTATTAGTTCTGATACCTCTGGTCCATTAGAGGATATTAGTTCTGATACCTCTGGTCTATTAGAAGGTTATTAGTTCTGGATACCTCTGGTCCATTAGAAGGTTATTAGTTCTGATACCTCTGGTCCATTAGAAGGTCATTAGTTCTGGATACCTCCTGGTCCATTAGAAGGATATTAGTTCTGATACCTCTGGTCCATTAGAAGGATATTAGTTCTGATACCTCTGGTCCATTAGAAGGTTATTAGTTCTGATACTTCTGGTCCATTAGAAGGTTATTAGTTCTGATACCTCTGGTCTATTAGGAGGTTATTAGTTCTGATACCTCTGGTCTATTAGGAGGTTATTAGTTCTGATACTTCTCGTCCATCAGAAAGCTATTAGTTCTGATACCTCTGGTCTATTAGGAGGTTATTAGTTCTGATACTTCTCGTCCATCAGAAAGCTATTAGTTCTGATACCTCTGGTCCATTAGGATCCTGCAGATTGAATGAAGGATGCTTATTTCTGTTTTTTTCCCTTCAGTTTAATGGGTGAAGAATAGGAAGCATGGAGCTATACAGTTGATTCATTCTTAATGGGTGAATAGGAAGCATGGAGCTATACAGTTGATTCATTCTTAATGGGTGAATAGGAAGCATGGAGCTATACAGTTGATTCATTATTGGTGAGGAATAGGAAGCATGGAGCTATACAGTTGATTCATTTCTTAATGGGTGAATAGGAAGCATGGAGCTATACAGTTGATTCATTCTTATTGGTGAAAATAGGAAGCACGGGAGCTTTACAGTGTGTTCAGTCTTCTCTCTGTTCTCTATTTCCTCCCCACTTCCCTTCTGGGCCACGTGCCTGTCAATCACTGTGATCAAGATACTGGCAGGGTCTATTCAACTGGACCAGTTGGCGTGAGTCATCATGTATTTCACCAATCTAATGAGGACTTCTAATGGCTGAATGAGGGATGCTTGTTTTCCTTGTTCCTTCAATTTGATGGGATTGATTTGATTGGACCAGAATAGGAACCGTGGGACTTTGCTGTTGTTTTTTGGGAACCGGATGAGAGAGACTGACAAAGAGAAAGGAGAGGGAGAGACATGTTGAATTCTCAATAGTTAATTTCAATAGCTCAATACACGTCAGGTTCATTTCCCAGTTGAGTTGAGAAGGAAAGCCTGTAAAATTGTCCTGCCAAGCTTTCTCTATTTCATCCACTCACCTACCACTCTGCTCCCGGCGTTCCCACCCGCTGGCTCAGCTACGGCTGGGCGGTGTGTTTGTCTGTCTGGGTGTGTGTGTGTCTGTCTGTCTGTCTGTCTGTCTGTCTGTCTGTCTGTCTGTCTGTCTGTCTGTCTGTCTGTCTGTCTGTCTGTCTGTCTGTCTGTCTGTCTGTCTGTCTGGGTGTGTCTGTCTGTCTGGGTCTGTCTGTCTGTCTGTCTGTCTGTCTGTCTGTCTGTCTGTCTGTCTGTCTGTCTGTCTGGTTGTGTCTGTCTGTCTGCCTGTCTGTCTGTGGTGTCGATAGACTATACGTTGTCTGTGTGTTCCCTGTGATTCCAACGTGGCAAACAGTTGCCATGGTCAGTTTGTTCAACATAGAATCCTCAGTGAGATATGTGTGATTTTGGAATAATAAACGTATATTTAATTTTGTTTTAACGCATAGTCAAGGCCTTGGTTTGAATCAGCTCTGTCGTCTCTCTGTGGAGAAAGCCATTCGCGTAATTCCCAAAGATCCACTGTTTCAGTCTAGACGCCTCCAGAGGTCCGCGTTGTCGCTCAGAATTCTCCATCCAGTGTTTCAGTCTAGATGCCTCAGAGGTCCGCGTTGTCGTCAGAATTCTCCATCCAGTGCTTCAGTTCCAGCCTCCAGAGGTCCGCGTTGTCGTCAGAATTCTCCATCCAGTGTTTCAGTCTAAGCCTCCAGAGGTCCGCGTTGTCGTCAGAATTCTCCATCCAGTGTTTCAGTCTAGAAGCCTCAGAGGTCCGCGTTGTCGTCAGAATTCTCCTCTGGTGCTGAGAGCGATGTCCGTCCGTACCGATGAAAAACCCTCTTAGTATAAACGGCTTTGTTCAGTTTATCTCAGTGTTCACTGATCTGTTTTCCCGCCACGTGATTTTGATCGATCAAATATGTAATGTAGATAAACAGGCGTTATTACAAATCTCTAGTTTGACAGATTAAGTGTCTGTCATGTTGTGAAGAATACCACTGATGTTAGGTTCCAGCAGTTCACCATAGCCTCCATTTGTAGCAGTCGTCTCTGTCGTCTCCAAGCACTGAGAATGTTCACTGTTCAGTCAATCCATTCAACACAATAACGCAGATTGCTGGCTTAGCACCCCCACACACACACACACAGCGCAGCACCTTGGAACAATACAATAGCACCCCCCACACAGCACAGCACCTTGGAACAATACAAGATCACCCCCACAGCACAGCACCTTGGAACAATAAAATATCACCCCCCAAACAGCACAGCACCTTGGAACAATACAATATCACCCCCCACACAGCACAGCACCTTGGAACAATAAAATATTACCCCTCAACAGTACTGGCACCTTGAACAATACAATATCACCCCCCTCCCCCCACACAGCATAGCACCTTGGAGACAATACAATATCACCCCCCACACAGCATAGCACCTTGGAACAATACGTATTCACCCCCCAAACAGCACAGCACCTTGGAACAATACAATATCACCCCCACACAGCACACAGCACCTTGGAACAATAAAATATCACCCCCAAACAGCACAGCACCTTGGAAAAATACAATATCACCCCCCACACACAGCACAGCACCTTGGAACAATACAATATCACCCCCCACACAGCATAGCACCTTGGAACAATACAATATCACCCCCCCACACAGCACAGCACCTTGGAATAAATACAAATATCACCCCTCCCACACAGCACAGCATTCTTGAAAATAAAATACAATATCACCCCCACACAGCATAGCACCTTGGGAACAAACAATAAATCACCCCCACACAGCACAGCACCTTGGAAACAATACAATATCACCCCCCGCACACAGGCAAGCACCTCAGACAATAAATGACAACAACCTACACAGCACAGCACCTCAGAACAATACAATATCACCCCCCACACACAGCATAGCACCTTGGAACAATACAATATCACCCCCACACAGCATAGCACCTTGGAACAATACAATATCACCCCCCACACAGCACAGCACCTCAGAACAATACAATATCACCCCCCACACAGCACAGCACCTCAGAACAATACAATATCACCCCCACAGAGACAGCACCTCAGAACAATACAATATCACCCCACACACAGGACAGCACCTCAGAACAATACAATATCACCCCCCACACACAGACAGCACCTCAGAACAATACAATATCACCCCACACACAGACAGCACCTCAGAACAATACAATATCACCCCACACAGGACAGCACCTCAGAACAATACAATATCACCCCACACACAGGACAGCACCTCAGAACAATAAAATATCACCCCCCACACAGCACCTCAGAACAATACAATATCACCCCACACACAGGACAGCACCTCAGAACAATACAATATCACCCCACACAGGACAGCACCTTGGAACAATACAATATCACCCCACACACAGCACAGCACCTCAGAACAATACAATATCACCCCACAGCACAGCACCTCAGAACAATACATGCCCCACACAGGACAGCACCTCAGAACAATACAATATCACCCCACATACAGGACAGCACCTCAGAACAATACAATATCACCCTACAGGACAGCACCTCAGAACAATGACAATATCACCCACAGGACAGCACCTTGGAACAATACCATATCACCCACAGGACAGCACCTTGGAACACCATATCACCCACAGGACAGCACCTTGGAACAATACCATATCACCCACAGCACAGCACCTTGGAGACAATACAATATCACCCCACAGGACAGCACTTGGAACAATACAATATCACCCACACACAGCACCTTGGAACAATACCATATCCTTTACTACACAGCACCTCAGAACAATACCAATATACCCACACAGCACAGCACCTCAAGAACAATACCATATCACCCCACAGCACCTCAGAACAATACCATATCACCCCACAGCACAGCACTCAGAACAATACAATATCACCCCACACACAGGACAGCACCTCAGAACAAATACAATATCACCCCACACACAGGACAGCACCCAGAACAATACAATATCACCCCACACACAGCACCTTGGAACAATACCATATCACCCCACAGGACAGCACCTCAGAACAATACCATATCACCACAGCATAGCACCTCAGAACAATACAATATCACCCACACACAGGGACAGCACCTCCAGAACAATACAATATCACCCGACACACAGCACCTTGGAACAATACAATATCACCACAGGACAGCACCTTGGAACAATACCATATCACCCCCCACACAGCACCTTGGAACAATACAATATCACCCCCACACACAGGGACAGCACCTCAGAACAATACAATATCACCCCACACACAGGACAGCACCTCAGAACAATACAATATCACCCCACAGGACAGGACAACTCAGAAATAATACAATATCACCACACACAGGACAGCACCTCAGAACAATACAATATCACCCCACATACAGGGACAGCACCTCAGAACAATACAATATCACCCCCACACAGGACAGCACCTCAGAACAATACAATATCACCCCACATACAGGGCACCTCAGAACAATACAATATCACCCACACACAGCACCTAGAACAATACAATGACAACACCCCACACAGGGACAGCACCTTAGAACAATACAATGACAACAACCTACACAGGACAGCACCTTGGAACAATACAATATCACCCCACACACAGCACAGCACCTTAGAACAATACAATGTGTGCAGGGAGCAACGTTTACATTCCACTCTGCTTGTTCGTCAGGGCTGAGGCAGAACAAGCTTCGTTTGGTTGGATTGCATTTATGCCTCTTGGTGGAAAAGACACACACACTCTGACAGATGAATCATTGTAAATATGAGGCAGATCAGGCTTGTTTGTGCCCGCAAGGTAAACGCTTGGATAACTGCTAGTAAACAGCATACCCAGAAGAGACTGTGTCCTCAGAGAGAGAGAGAGAGAGAGAGAGAGAGAGAGAGAGAGAGAGAGAGAGAGAGAGAGAGAGAGAGAAGAGAGAAGAGAGAGAGAGAGAGGGAGACAGAGAGAGAGAGAGAGAGACAGAGAGAGAGAGGAGAGTGGCAAAGGGAGGGAGAGAATGGGAGAAACTGCTGGTGATAGCATTGCTGCCATACCAGATTTCGCTACACTATACAATGTTGTATATAGATAGTTATCAGGGGGAGGAGAGATGGGGAGGGAGAGATGGGGAGGGAGAGCTGGGGAGGAGAGATGGGGAGGGAGAGCTGGGGAGAGAGAGATGGGGAGGGGAGAGAGGAGAGAGATGGGGAGGGAGAGATGGGAGGGAGAGAGGGAGATGGGGAGGGAGAGAGAGAGAGATGGGGAGGGAGAGATGGGGGAGAGATGGGGAGGGAGAGATGGAGAGGGAGAGATGGGGAGGGAGAGATGGGGAGGGAGAGATGGGGAGAGAGAGATGGAGAGGGAGAGATCGGGGAGGGAGAGATGTGGAGGGAGATGGGGGAGAGATGGGGAGGGAGAGATGGGGAGGGAGAGATGGGGAGGGAGAGATGGGGAGAGAGAGATGGGGAGGGAGAGATGGAGAGGGAGAGATGGGGAGGGAGAGATGGGGAGAGAGATGGGGAGGGAGAGATGGGGAGGGAGATGGAGAGGGAGAGATGTGGAGGGAGAGATGGGGAGGGAGAGATGGGAGGAGAGATGGGGAGATGGGGAGGAGAGATGGGGAGGGAGAGATGGAGAGAGAGATGGGGAGGGAGAGATGGGGAGGGAGAGATGGGGAGGGAGAGATGGAGAGGGAGAGATGGGGAGGAGAGATGGGAGAGGGAGAGATGGGGAGGAGAGATGGAGAGAGGAGAGATGGGGAGAGGAGAGATGGGGAGGGAGAGATGGGGAGGGAGAGATGGGGAGGGAGAGATGGGGAGGGAGAGATGGGGAGGGAGAGATGGGGAGGGAGAGATGGGGAGGGAGAGATGGGGAGAGAGAGATGGGGAGGGAGAGATGTGGGAGGGAGAGATGGGGAGGGAGAGATGGGGAGGGAGAGATGGGGAGAGAGAGATGGGGAGGGAGAGATGGAGAGGGAGAGATGTGGAGGGAGAGATGGGGAGGGAGAGATGGGGAGGGAGAGATGGGGGAGAGAGAGATGGGGAGGGAGAGATGGGAGAGGGAGAGATGGAGAGGGAGAGATGGGGAGAGAGAGATGGGAAGAGAGAGATGGGGAGATATTGCTGGTGATCACGTTGCTGCCACGCATCACTACACTACACACTGTTGTATATATATCAGAGGGTGAGAGAGGTAGGGAGGGAGGGAGGGAGGCGGGGAGAAGGGAGGGAGGGAGGGAGGCGGGGAGAAGGAGGAGAGAGGGTTAGTTAAGTTACGCAGACCGGGGAATCTCCTGAACGGATGTTGGATTGTGTAAAGATCTGATGATTGTTGGAGCGTACTGTGGGAGGAGGTAGACCTAACCCCTAACCTCTTAACCACTTACCACTACACATCAGCATGTTATAGCTCTCTTAGTACCCTATGTAAACCCTAACCCCTTTCATTGGTGACCAGAATGCTCTTCAAGCCCTCAGGACTTGTTGTGTGTCCTAAATTGCAGCCAATTCCCTATATAGTGCACTGTTTTTAACCAGAGCCCATCCATGGCTGTATGGACTGTGTGGTCAAAAGTAATGCACTATATAGTGAATGGGGTGTCATTTGGGACACAGATTTATATACAACAAGCCCCCATCCGGAAGGTTCTGGCTACATCAGGACAGATCTTTGCAGTTGTAGCACATTTCGGGAAGCTTTCTGCTAACACCCTTTATGTCTTAACAATCTGTTTGCATCTGATAGTGGCTGGGAATATCTTTCATCTTGACGTAAGCTGACAAATGCTGAGCGTTTCCTATTTGTTTATCTAAGAAACGAGCAAGGAAAGCAGAGGAGAGGAGAACAGAGGAGAGGAGAGGAGAGGGAGAGGAGAGGAGAGGAGAGAGAGAGGAGAGGAGAGGAGAGGAGAGGGAGAGGGAGAGGGAGAGGGAGAGGAGAAAGTCCTTGACATGTTTTAGAGGGAAGAATAAGATTGTCAGAGCATGGTCTGTCTGTCCTATATAGTGAAAATCCTTCATCCAGTCCAGAGAATCTCTCTAGCAGGGCGCTAGGAGGGGAAGGTTATTTTTTACAATAGCTTCAATTCGTAGACATCCCTACAGGGGAGACTGAGAGATGACCAAGGACGGCAGGCAGCACCTCAGTTCATCACAACCTACCGCCACCCCTCCGCCAGCCTTAGAGCTAGCCTTAGAGCCAGCCTTAGAGCTAGCCTTAGAGCTAGCCTTAGAGCCAGCCCTCCGCCAGCCTTAGAGCTAGCCTTAGAGCTAGCCTTAGAGCCAGCCTTAGAGCTAGCCTTAGAGCTAGCCTTAGAGCCAGCCTTAGAGCTAGCCTTAGAGCCAGCCTTAGAGCCAGCCTTAGAGCCAGCCTTAGAGCTAGCCTTAGAGCTAGCCTTAGAGCTAGCCTTAGAGTTAGCCTTAGAGCCAGCCTTAGAGCCAGCCTTGAGAGCTGGCCTTAGAGCCAGCCTTAGAGCTGGCCTTGAGAGCCCTGAGCTGGCTTGGAGGCTGGCCTTGAGCCAGCCTTAGAGCCAGCCTTAGAGCCAGCCTTAGAGCTAGCCTTAGAGCCAGCCTAGAGCCAGCCTTAGAGGCTTGGCCTTAGAGGCCAGCCTTAGAGCTAGCCTTAGAGCCAGCCTTAGAGCCAGCCTTAGAGCTGGCCTTAGAGCCAAGCCTTAGAGCTAGCCTTAGAGCCAGCCTTAGAGCCAGCCTTAGAGCTGGCCTTAGAGCCAGCCTTGGGAGCCAGCCTTAGAGCCAGCCTTAGAGCCTGGCCTTAGAGCCAGCCTTAGAGCTAGCCTTAGAGCCAGCCTTAGGAGCCTGAGCGCTTAGAGCCAGCCTTAGAGCCAGCCTTAGAGTGCCTTGAGCGCCTTAGAGCCAGCCTTAGAGCTAGCCTTGAGCAGCCTAGAGCTAGCCTTAGAGCCAGCCTTAGAGCCAGCCTTAGAGCTAGCCTTAGAGCCAGCCTTGGGAGCCAGGCCTTAGAGCTAGCCTTAGAGCCAGCCTTAGAGCGCCAGAGCCTTAGAGCTAGCCTTAGAGGCCAGCCTTAGAGCCAGCCTTAGAGCTGGCCTTAGAGCCGGCCTTAGAGCTGGCAGCTGGCCTTAGAGCCAGCCTTAGAGCCAGCCTTAGAGCCGGCCTTAGAGCTAGCCTTAGAGCTAGCGCTTAGAGCCAGCCTTAGAGCCAGCCTTAGAGCTAGCCTTAGAGCCAGCCTTAGAGCCAGC
>NW_027035384.1:0-10396 GCF_034236695.1 Oncorhynchus nerka | reverse complement strand
GTCCTCTCCTCCATCCTAAACACTGGAGCTACTGCTGAGAGTCCTCTCCTTTCCTCCATCCTAAACACTGGAGCTACTGCTGAGAGTCCTCTCCCTCTCCTCCATCCTAAACACTGGAGCTACTGCTGAGAGTCCTCTCCTTCTCCTCCATCCTAAACACTGGAGCTACTGCTGAGAGTCCTCTCCTCTCCTTTCCTCCATCCTAAACACTGGAGCTACTGCTGAGAGTCCTCTCCTCTTCTCCCTTCCATCCTAAACACTGGAGCTACTGCTGAGAGTCCTCTCCTCTCCTTTCCTCCATCCTAAACACTGGAGCTACTGCTGAGAGTCCCTCTCCTCTCCTCCATCCTAAACACTGGAGCTACTGCTGAGAGTCCTCTCCTCTCCTCTCCTCCATCCTTAAACACTGGAGCTACTGCTGAGAGTCCTCTCCTCTCCTTTCCTCCATCCTAAACACTGGAGCTACTGCTGAGAGTCCTCTCCTCTCCTTTCCTCCATCCTAAACACTGGAGCTACTGCTGAGAGTCCTCTCCTCTCCTCCCTTCCATCCTAAACACTGGAGCTACTGCTGAGAGTCCTCTCCTCTCCTTTCCTCCATCCTAAACACTGGAGCTACTGCTGAGAGTCCTCTCCTCTCCTCCATCCTAAACACTG
Organism: Oncorhynchus nerka; assembly: GCF_034236695.1. Classification (NCBI taxonomy): domain Eukaryota; kingdom Metazoa; phylum Chordata; class Actinopteri; order Salmoniformes; family Salmonidae; genus Oncorhynchus; species Oncorhynchus nerka. Next base: position 9,742 of record NW_027035384.1, on the reverse strand, counting down.
GAGCTACTGCTGAGAGTCCTCTCCTCTCCTCTCCTCCATCCTAAACACTGGAGCTACTGCTGAGAGTCCTGTCCTCTTCCTCCATCCTAAACACTGGAGCTACTGCTGAGAGTCCTCTCCTCTCCTCCATCCTAAACACTGGAGCTACTGCTGAGAGTCCTCTCCTCTTCTCCATCCTAAACACTGGAGCTACTGCTGAGAGTCCTCTCCTCTTCCTCCATCCTAAACACTGGAGCTACTGCTGAGAGTCCTGTCCTCTTCTCCATCCTAAACACTGGAGCTACTGCTGAGAGTCCTCTCCTCTTCTCCATCCTAAACACTGGAGCTACTGCTGAGAGTCCTCTCCTCTCCTTTCCTCCATCCTAAACACTGGAGCTACTGCTGAGAGTCCTCCTTTTCTCCATCCTAAACACTGGAGCTACTGCTGAGAGTCCTCTCCTCTCCTTTCCTCCATCCTAAACACTGGAGCTACTGCTGAGAGTCCTCTCTCCTTTCCTCCATCCTAAACACTGGAGCTACTGCTGAGAGTCCTCTCCTCTCCTCTCCTTTCCTTTCCTCCATCCTAAACACTGGAGCTACTGCTGAGAGTCCTCTCCTCTCCTTTTCTCCATCCTAAACACTGGAGCTACTGCTGAGAGTCCTCGCCTTTCCTTTCCTCCATCCTAAACACTGGAGCTACTGCTGAGAGTCCTCTCCTCTCCTCTTCTCCATCCTAAACACTGGAGCTATTGCTGAGAGTCCTCTCCTCTCCTCTTCTCCATCCTAAACACTGGAGCTACTGCTGAGAGTCCTCTCCTCTCCTCTTCTCCATCCTAAACACTGGAGCTACTGCTGAGAGTCCTCTCCTCTCCTCTTCTCCATCCTTAACACTGGGGACGACTTCAATCAAAAACAAACTGAATACCATGAACACAATGAATCCATTTTTATCCTCCACACTGACTCGGTACCGGTACTCCCTGTATAGAGCCTCATTATTGTTATTCTTCTTGTGTTACTTTTTATTATAACTTTTTAATTTAGTTTACTTGGTAAATATTTTCTTCTTCTTGAACTGTACGGTTGGTTAAGGGCTTGTAAGTCAGCGTTTCCATGGTAAAGTCTATACTGTTGGTTAAGGGCTGGTCAGTCAGCGTTTCCATGGTAAAGTCTACACTGTTGGTTAAAACCTGTTGCTTCTACTCGGGCGCTATGCGTCCCAACTAGAGCTCTGGAATGCAAATGCGCTACGCTAAATGCTAATAGTATTAGTTGAAACTCGTGTGTTCACACACACACAATACATGCAGGTATCAATTAAAGCCACACTCAAGTAGAATCCAGGCAACAAGTCAGATTTTGTCGCTAAAGCATGAGAAGCTATTATCTGACAGCATGTAACACCCAAAAAGACCACCTTGCAGACACAGGGACGTAAACAAAATAATTAGCATTTCATGCATAATAAACCGACAATAAAATAGAAAACATTCATTACCTTTCACCATCTTCTTTGTTGGCACTCCTAAATGTCCCATAAACACTATTTGGTCTTTTTATTTGATTAAATCGGTCCATATAAAGCCTAGATATCACATATATGTAGACTGTGTGATAACGAAAAAACATTGTTTCAAAACGTAACGCCATTTTTTAAAATTCAAAAAAGTCGATAAACTTTCACAAAAAACACTTCAAATACGTTTGTAATGCAAATTTTTAGGTATTAGTAAACGTTAATGTTTACAAAATTCATCAGGAGCAAGATGTAAAGATCATTAGCTGTCCGTCTGGAAAAATGTCCGGCTAGAAACTCAATCGAAAATATCCGGTCCTAGACCATAGGAGATACGGTGCCCTGGCATGTGTTTGACCAAGAAAAAACTCGAAGGGAAATGACAAGACTCTAGACACCGTGTGGAAGCTGTAGGTACTGCAACCTCAGTCAATTAATTGTGGTTCACCTTTATCAATTGGTTCAAGTAGCGCATGGATATATTTTCCCATTTTCAGTGATCAGTTTTTCCTGTGCTTTTCGATGTAAATGCCGTTCTGGTAAAGCCACAGCAGTGATTTAACCAGTTTTATAAACGTCTGAGTGTTTTCTATCCACACAGACTAAGCAAATGCATATACTATATTCCTGGCATGAGTAGCAGGGCGCTGAAATGTTGCGCGATTTTTAACAGAATGTTCAAAAAAGTAGAGGGTCGACTTAAGAGGTTAAGGGCTTGTAAGTCAGCGTTTCCATGGTAAAGTCTACACTGTTGGTTAAGGGCTTGTAAGTCAGCGTTTCCATGGTAAAGTCTACACTGTTGGTTAAGGGCTTGTAAGTCAGCGTTTCCATGGTAAAGTCTACACTGTTGGTTAAGGGCTTGTAAGTCAGCGTTTCCATGGTAAAGTCTACACTGTTGGTTAAGCTTGTAAGTCAGCGTTTCCATGGTAAAGTCTACATGTAACGGCGTTCGTCTGTAAAAAGAGAGTCGGACCGAAATGCAGCGTGTAGGTTACTCATGTGCTTTAATAAAGGAAATAGCGATACATGAAATAACTGTGAGAATACAAAACAACAAACGGAACGTGAAACTATACAGCCTATCTGGTGAATACACAAAGACAGGTACAACCACCCACGAAATACCAGGCGAAAGTCAGGCTGTCTAAATACGGTTCTCAATCAGAGACAACGACAAGCACCTGACTCTGATTGAGAACCGCCTCAGGCAGCCAAGCATAACTAGACACACCCCTAAACAGCCGCGATCCCAACTATACAAACCCCAATACGAAAACAACATATAAACCCATGTCACACCCTGGCCTACCCAAACATATAACAAAAACACAAAATACAATGACCAAGGCGTGACACTACACTGTTGGTTAAGCTTGTAAGTCAGCGTTTCCATAGTAAAGTCTACACTGTTGGTTAAGGGCTTGTAAGTCAGCGTTTCCATGGTAAAGTCTACACTGTTGGTTAAGCTTGTAAGTCAGCATTTCCATAGTAAAGTCTACACTGTTGGTTAAGGGCTTGTAAGTCAGCGTTTCCATGGTAAAGTCTACACTTGTTGTATTCGGCGCATGTGACTAATAAAGTTTTGGTTTGATTCTAACACTTCCTTTATCTTATGCTGTGTTTTCCAGGTATTGTGGTGATCTGGCACCTTGGTTGGGTGTTGCCAGGACTTCCTAGTAGTCAGCTGGATTTCTGTATCTCAGCTATTTACCCTGGACTGACTCCTTAACTCCCTGATCCTTCCTTATCCTTTCAACAATCACCTAATTATCTCATTCACACCTTGCCAACATCATTCACAGTGTTTAGTCTAATGAGGCAAACCTGTCCTCAGACATTTTCCTGCGGACATTATCTGGGGTAGTCCAGCCCCATCATAGTCCTATACCAGCCCCATCATAGTCCTATACCAGCCCCATCATAGTCCTATACCAGCCCCATCACAGCCCTATACCAGCCCCATCATAGCCCTATACCAGCCCCATCACAGCCCTATACCAGCCCCATCACAGCCCTATACCAGCCCCATCATAGTCCTATACCAGCCCCATCATAGTCCTATACCAGCCCCATCATAGTCCTATACCAGCCCCATCATAGTCCTATACCAGCCCCATCACAGCCCTATACCAGCCCCATCATAGTCCTATACCAGCCCCATCACAGCCCTATACCAGCCCCATCATAGTCCTATACCAGCCCCATCACAGCCCTATACCAGCCCCATCATAGTCCTATACCAGCCCCATCACAGCCTTATACCAGCCTCACAGCTCCTATACTAGCCGCATCACAGCCTTATACCAGTCCAGTCACAGCTCCTATACCAGCCCTATCACAGCTCTTGCACCAGCCCCATCACAGCCCTATACCAGCCCCATCATAGTCCTTATACCAGCCCCATCACAGCCTTATACCAGCCCCATCACAGCCCTATACCAGCCCCATCACAGCCTTATACCAGCCCCAGTCACAGCCCTATACCAGCCCCATCACAGCCTTATACCAGCCCCATCACAGTCCTATACCAGCCCCATCACAGTCCTATACCAGCCCCATCACAGCCTTATACCAGTCCCATCACAGCCCTATACCAGCCTCATCACAGTCCTATACCAGCCCCATCACAGCCTTATACCAGTCCCATCACAGCCCTATACCAGCCTCATCACAGTCCTATACCAGCCCCATCACAGCCTTATACTCAGCCCCCATCACAGCCTTATACCAGCCCCATCACAGCCTTATATCAGCCCATCACAGCCCAATACCAGCCCCATCACAGCCTTATACCAGTCCCATCAAAGTCTTATACCAGCCCTTCACAGCCTTATACCAGCCCCATCAAATCCTTATACCAGTCCCATCACATCCTTATCAGCCCCATCAGCAGCCTGGTAAAGCCCCATCACATCCTTATACCAGCCCCATGGTACAGCCTTATATCAGCCATCACAGCCCTATACCAGCCCCATCAAAGTCTACACTGTTGGTTCACAGGGCCTATACCAGTCCCATGGTACAGCCCTATGCCAGCCTCATCACAGTCCTATGACCACCCATCACAGCCTTATACTCAGCCCCATCACAGCTTATACCAGCCCCATCACAGTCTAAGCCCATCATCTATACCAGCCCCCATCACAGCCTTATACTTCAGTCCCATCACAGCCTATACCAGCCTCATCACAGTCCCCTATTTATCACAGCTATACCAGCCCCATCACAGCCTTTATACTCCCTGATCACAGCCTTATCCTTTCACCTCATCCACCTAATTATCTCAGCCCCATCACAGCCCTATACCAGCCCCATCACAGTGTTTATCTAGCCCCATCAGCCTTATACCAAACCCTTATACCAGCCCCATCACATATCACCCCATCATCAGCCTAGTCCAGCCCCATCATAGTCCTATACCAGCCCCATCACAGCCTTATACCAGCCCCATCATAGTCCTATACCAGCCCCCATCAGTCCTATACCAGCCCCATCACAGCCCTATACCAGCCCCATCACAGTCCTATACCAGTCCCATCATAGTCCTATACCAGCCCCATCATAGTCCTATATCAGCCCCATCACAGCCCTATACCAGCCCCATCACAGCCCTATACCAGCCCCATCATAGTCCTATACCAGCCCCATCACAGCCTATACCAGCCCCATCACAGCCCTATACCAGCCCCATCATAGTCCTATACCAGCCCCATCACAGCCCTATACCAGCCCCATCATAGTCCTATACCAGCCCCATCGTAGTCCTATACAGCCCCATCATAGTCCCACCAGCCCCATCACCAGCCCCATCACAGTCCTATACCAGCCCCATCATAGTCTATACCAGCCCCATCACAGCCTATACCAGCCCCCATCACAGTCCTATACCAGCCCCATCATAGCCTATACCAGCCCCATCATAGTCCTATACCAGCCCCATCATAGTCTATACCAGCCCCATCATAGCCCTATACCAGCCCCATCACAGCCCTATACCAGCCCCATCATCCTATACCAGCCCCATCACAGCCTTATACAGCCCCATCATAGCCCTATACCAGCCCCATCACAGCCCTATAACAGCCCCATCGCATGTCCTATACCAGCCCCATCACAGCTCTATACCAGCCCCATCATGGTCCTATACCAGCCCCATCATAGCCCATACCAGCCCCATCATAGCTCCTATACCAGCCCCATCATAGTCCTATACCAGCCCCATCACAGCCCTATACCAGCCCCATCATAGTCCTATACCAGCCCCATCACAGCCCTACTACCAGCCCATCATACTGCAGCCCCATCACAGCCCTATACCAGCCCCATCATAGTCCTATACCAGCCCCAGCCCCCTATACCATCATAGTCCTATACCAGCCCCATCACAGCCTTTATACCAGCCCCATCAGCAGCCCTATACCAGCCCCATCACAGCCCCTATACTCAGCCCCATCACGACCTATACCAGCCCCATCATAGTCCTATACCAGCCCCATCACAGCCTTTATACCAGCCCCGTCACAGCCCTATACCAGCCGCATCACAGCCTTATACCAGTCCAGTCACAGCCCTATACCAGCCCCATCACAGCCTTATACCAGCCCATCACAGTCCTATACCAGCCCCATCACAGTCCTATACCAGCCCCATCACAGCCTTATACCAGTCCCATCACAGCCCTATACCAGCCTCATCACAGTCCTATACCAGCCCCATCACAGCCTTATACTCAGTCCCATCACAGCCTTATACCAGCCTCATCACAGCCTTATACCAGTCCAGTCACAGCCCTATACCAGCCCCATCACAGCCTTATACCAGCCCCATCACAGTCCCATACCAGCCCCATCACAGTCCTATACCAGCCCCATCACAGCCTTATACCAGTCCATCACAGCCCTATACCAGCCCCATCACAGTCCTATACCAGCCCCATCACAGCCTTATACCAGCCCATCACAGCCTTATACCAGTCCAGTCACAGCCCTATACCAGCCCCATCACAGTCCTATACCAGCCCCATCACAGCCTTATACCAGTCCCATCACAGCCCCTATACCAGCCTCATCACAGTCCTATACCAGCCCCATCACAGCCTTATACCAGCCCCATCACAGCCTTATACCAGTCAGTCACAGCCCTATACCAGCCCCATCACAGCCTTATACCAGCCCCATCACAGTCCTATACCAGCCCCATCACAGTCCTATACCAGCCCCATCACAGCCTTATACCAGTCCCATCACAGCCCTATACCAGCCCCATCACAGTCCTCTATACCAGCCCCATCACAGTCCTATACCAGCCCCATCACAGCCTTATACCAGTCCCATCACAGCCTTATACCAGCCTCTGGTCAGCGGGTGGTGGCACCCGGGATCCACCGATCCCCATCTCTCCCCAAGTGGTCATTCTCTCTTCTCCTTACCCATCTGTCTATCGCCTCCTTTGAATTCCATGCTGTCACAGTTACCAACCCTTTCAAGCTTAACATCCTTATCATTTATCGCCCTCCAGGTTCCCTCGGAGAGTTCATCAATGTGAGCTTGATGCCTTGAGGCTCCTTTCTGAGGCACGGCTCACCTCTCACAGTTCTGGCGACTTTAACCTCCCCACGCCTACCTTTGACTCATTCCTCTCTGCCTCCTTCTTTCCACTCCTCTCTCTTTTTGACCTCACCCTCTCACCTTCCCCCCACCACTCACAAGGCAGGAAATACGCTCGACCTCATCTTTACTGATGCTGTTCTTCCCACTAACTCGTTGCAACTCCCCTCAAGTCTCAAACCACTACCTTGTATCCTTTTCCTCTCGCTCTCATCCAACACTTCCACTGCCCCTACTCGGGATGGTATCACGCCGTCCCAACTTAACTCTCTCTCCCCGCTACTCTCTCTCTTCCATCCTATCATCTCTTCCCTCTGCTCAAACCTTCTCCAACCTATCTCCTGATTCTGCCTCCTCAACCTCCCTCTCCTCCTTTCTGCATCCTTTGACTCTCTGTCCCCTATCCTCCAGGCGTCGGTCCTCCCCTCCCGGCTCCGTGGCTCGACGACTCATGCGAGCTCTCACAGAATAGGGCTCCGGGTAGCCGATGGAAATGAGGAAAATCATCTCCCCTGCGGACCTGACATCCCTTTCACTCCCTCCTCTCTACATTTTCCTCTTCTCTCTGCTGCTAAAGCCACTTTCTACCACTCTAAATTCCAAGCATCTGCCTCTAACCCTAGGAAGCTCTTTGCAACCTTCTCCTCCTCCTGAATCCTCCTCCCCCTCCCCCTCCCCTCTCTGCAGATGACTTCACAACCATTTTGAAAGAAGGTCGACGACATCCGATCCTCGTTTGCTAAGTCAAACCACACCGCTGGTTCTGCTCACTGCCCTACCCTGTGCTCTGACCTCTTTCTCCCTCTCTCTCCAGATGAAATCTCGCGTCTTGTGGACGGCGACGCCCTACAACCTGCCCGCTTGACCCTATCCCCTCCTCTCTTCTCCAGACCATTTCCGGAGACCTCCTCCCTTACCTCACCTCGCTCATCAACTCATCCCTGACCGCTGGCTACGTCCCTTCCGTCTTCAAGAGAGCGAGAGTTGCACCCCTTCTGAAAAAACCTACACTCGATCCCTCCGATGTCAACAACTACAGACCAGTATCCCTTCTTTCTTTTCTCTCCAAAACTCTTGAACGTGCCGTCCTTGGCCAGCTCTCCCGCTATCTCTCTCAGAATGACCTTCTTGATCCAAATCAGTCAGGTTTCAAGACTAGTCATTCAACTGAGACTGCTCTTCTCTGTATCACGGAGGCGCTCCGCACTGCTAAAGCTAACTCTCTCTCCTCTGCTCTCATCCTTCTAGACCTATCGGCTGCCTTCGATACTGTGAACCATCAGATCCTCCTCTCCACCCTCTCCGAGTTGGGCATCTCCGGCGCGGCCCACGCTTGGATTGCGTCCTACCTGACAGGTCGCTCCTACCAGGTGGCGTGGCGAGAATCCGTCTCCACACCACGTGCTCTCACCACTGGTGTCCCCCAGGGCTCTGTTCTAGGCCCTCTCCTATTCTCGCTATACACCAAGTCACTTGGCTCTGTCATAACCTCACATGGTCTCTCCTATCATTGCTATGCAGACGACACACAATTAATCTTCTCCTTTCCCCCTTCTGATGACCAGGTGGCGAATCGCATCTCTGCATGTCTGGCAGACATATCCGTGTGGATGACGGATCACCACCTCAAGCTGAACCTCGGCAAGACGGAGCTGCTCTTCCTCCCGGGGAAGGACTGCCCGTTCCATGATCTCGCCATCACGGTTGACAACTCCATTGTGTCCTCCTCCCAGAGCGCTAAGAACCTTGGCGTGATCCTGGACAACACCCTGTCGTTCTCAACTAACATCAAGGCGGTGGCCCGTTCCTGTAGGTTCATGCTCTACAACATCCGCAGAGTACGACCCTGCCTCACACAGGAAGCGGCGCAGGTCCTAATCCAGGCACTTGTCATCTCCCGTCTGGATTACTGCAACTCGCTGTTGGCTGGGCTCCCTGCCTGTGCCATTAAACCCCTACAACTCATCCAGAACGCCGCAGCCCGTCTGGTGTTCAACCTTCCCAAGTTCTCTCACGTCACCCCGCTCCTCCGCTCCCTCCACTGGCTTCCAGTTGAAGCTCGCATCCGCTACAAGACCATGGTGCTTGCCTACGGAGCTGTGAGGGGAACGGCACCTCAGTACCTCCAGGCTCTGATCAGGCCCTACACCCAAACAAGGGCACTGCGTTCATCCACCTCTGGCCTGCTCGCCTCCCTACCACTGAGGAAGTACAGTTCCCGCTCAGCCCAGTCAAAACTGTTCGCTGCTCTGGCCCCCAATGGTGGAACAAACTCCCTCACGACGCCAGGACAGCGGAGTCAATCACCACCTTCCGGAGACACCTGAAACCCCACCTCTTTAAGGAATACCTAGGATAGGATAAAGTAATCCCTCTCACCCCCCCCCCTGAAAAGATTTAGATGCACTACTGTTCCACTGGAGGTCATAAGGTGAATGCACCAATTTGTAAGTCGCTCTGGATAAGAGCGTCTGCTAAATGACTTAAATGTAAATGTAAATCACAGCCTTATACCAGCCCCATCACAGCCCTATACCAGCCCCATCACAGCCTTATACCAGCCCCATCACAGCCTTATACCAGCCCTATCACAACCTTATACCAGCCCCATCACAGCCCTATACCAGCCCCATCACAGCCC